>NC_071346.1:7730000-8030000 GCF_027744825.2 Synchiropus splendidus | reverse complement strand
TTCACTTCTGGAGAGACGTCACTCACTCGGCAACCCCTCCCACATGCAGCGGCCACACACATAGAGGAACAGCCACCTGCAGCAGACACTCTACATTCACTCCTACAAAAGACTATTTTAAGGCTGGGAACGCATTATTTCTTTTTCCATTCATTGTAATGGGAAAAATCGATTGAGATTTCGAACAAAACGCTTCTCGAACGGCCGTCTGGAACGGATTGTGGTCGAGAACCGAGGTACCACTGTATATATACAGTAGCTTCAAAAATGGCCACAGTGATTGGAATTTTCTTGTTCAATATGTTCTCAGTTCTCATGTAGATTTCTGCACAAAAGAAAGTTCTGGGCTGTTTCCCTCAGAAATGTGTAGCCTGGGGTGGTTAAAACTGCAGAGACCTGGGAGAGGCAGCTGACATACCTGAGACTGCAGGTCCGGACTTGACTGCCTACAACTGTGCATTCAAGTGTGTTGCTGCGATCGTCCCGCCTCCCTCCTGCTTCTTTTAGACACAAACAAGGACGCAACACAAACATGGCAGTGATGGACGTTTCATCGTTCCAGTCCCAACATGCTGTGCCTGGAATTAAAACGCAAACAGCGCCCTCCTCAGGCACGCATTGGAAACGACCAAAAAATGTTGAATTAATTATTAAAAACTATTTTAAATGCATTTAAAAGGTCATGAGTCAGATAAAATATGTTTGAATTGAGAGAAAAATATATATTTGAAGGTTTAAAACGTCAGGTCTAGTGATTTAATTTCCCTAAAAACTAAACTAAAATTACTAAAAATTCATTTAATTTCAGGCATTCATTTACATTAGCGCAGCATAATTAAATATTATCCACATATATGCATATCAACTTCTGATGCTTCATATTATACTCAAAATTCGATGGCAACTTTGTTGCAGTATTGCAATCGACCGGAAGAGGTCAGGAGAATCTACATTTAAAACAGGCTTTCGCTTCTTGAAGTTTCGTCATGTAGGACTCAGAAAAGAACATGTCACTAACTGCACCAGCATGTTTGGGGTCAGAACTTCGAGTCGAAATTAATGTTAAAGATTTTTTTTAATTGAATGAATCATTCGGATATTTAATCTAATCTAAATAGATAGATATAAATAGACATAAATTTAATTTTACGAAGAGGTCAGGAGCAAACTAAAACACATGACCATAGGGAAAAGTTACAAAAATAGAGAATAAGAGAAGAATAAGTACACACTTATATTCATATTATTGGTGCCAGTGACTTGCAGAAGACATTATTTACTTGTATTTGAAACTGTTCAAACATTCTTCTTCTTCACAGCAGTCCTCTAAAGCTTCCCTCTCACACTCGCATCAGTCCACTTAATCCACCCTGCCTGCACCCTCTTCTTCACCTCACCTGATCTCTGAGCTTCTGTGAGGATGTGACCGTGTTTAACCAGGAAAAAAAGACAGTTCTTCATCTTGTTGTTGTAGAGTTAAACGCCAGAACTTCAATAACAGTCAACACATTTTGCGTGTATTAGTTCACAAGCTTCCAACAAGATCCGATTTAGAAAGAAGCGCAGATTTCTCCTTCAATTTTTGGCAGTGGTGGTGTTAAACACTCACGGCTGCCCTAAAGAAACTACAGGCTTTAATCTGCGACATTTGACCTCAATAGCGAGGCTGAAGCATGTGGATCAGAATAACCTGATCTGATAATCCAATCGGCAGCCAGGACTTACAACACTGGCCAAGCCGCTGATCTCATCACACCCTGCTATATATACATGCAGAGGATGTGTGTGTATGTACAGAGCGACCTGTCGAACTGAATGAAAGGATGCTTTGAAGAGAGAGAGAGAGAGAGAGAGAGAGAGAGAGCTCTCCGGGGAAAACAAGATTCCCGCTGACTCATAGGTGTCTGGTCTTTATATTCCCCCCCGCTGCTCCCAGTCAAAGAGCGAGGAAGTGGAGGCGATAAATCGTTTCCCATCAGGCCACCGTTTCGCAAAAGAACATGAGTAAATTGAATCATGTTGAGTTGGAGGACTTCAGCGCTCTGGGTCCTGTCAGTGCATTCGCAGATCCAATCCTGCTCCATTAACACGTAACTGCTCAAATCAAGACCAGCGGATGGCGAATTAGACTTTATCTAACCAAACACACACACACAAACATGTAAGAGGAACATTGTAGTTAAGCTAATCTGGTCGCCATGACTCAGCTTTTTAATCTGACGTCACTTTGTGAGGCGACTTGTGTTTGTGTAATAGTGTGAAAATCACTTGAGTTTAAAGGGAGCAGTTGTTTAGGCCGCGTACGCACATTTGTCATGTGTAAATTTATCACAAAACCATGTGAGGGCCTGTGACGTCATCGCTGCGGTTGAATGCGTGCGCTTGAATGCGCTTTTATAATCATATGGAGAGGCTAAAAAGGAGTTTGCAATGAGATGAATAGTTGTTATTATTATTACATCCATACTATATAAAAAAAAAAGATAAATGCAGTTATTATTTCACTTTCTATTAAGGCTAAATGAGTTACATATTTCTCCTAAAAAAATGAATGGCAATGTTTGTAGATAGAATGAGGCTACTCACCAGGAAGAAAATCAAAATAAATGCGACATTATTCTAAAGTAAATAGACTAAATCAAGTCAAGTTGACTTAAGAAAAAACAGACTTGCACTATGGAAAGAAAAAAAAGACAAAGCTTGCACAACCCTGTATATATTATTATTAAAAAAAAAAGAACATGACATAAATAAATATATTTTAAAAAAGACAAAATTGGGTAAAAAAGGGAACAAATTCGATTAAAAAGGTGAAGTGAGAGATAAAAAAGAGGAAATACCACCTCAGAACCAGAGACATTTAAATTTCTTAATAAATCACCAATAAAAGTGCAACAGGAGACAATGTATTTGCGGTGAAATGGAAACATGTATGTATTTTAAATATCAGACAGGACAGTCACCAGAGCGAATCTGTCTCCAGGCCTCACAATATCTGCTCTGATGTCCTTCTCCAGCTTTTAAATAAAACCATCTGGACCAAACTGCTTTCATTATCACTTGTTCTGACCGCACTGGCCTTCCACCGAGTGTTTGGTGCACGTCAGAGCACAACAGATTGGTATCGCCATGGCGACCAGTGTCTCTCCATCTCCTCTTGACCAGGCACCGGGACACTTTAAAACCATCTAATGATGTCTTCATTTAAACATATCATATCTCATTGCAAAATGAGGATTTGCAGCACCGGAACATTCTGGTTGTTCAATATATATTTTCTATAATATAATATATTATTTCTATAAGCATTTTTTTGTCTTGTTTTGCCTCAATATGTTGCAAATAATCAATAACAGGCTGGTATACGATTGTTATTATACAATTTATACAGCCTTCTATATATAATATTTAACTTTCTTCTGACTCACTTTGGTTAATCTCATATGTCTATAAAAAATGTTCGACGCGATGTTTGTGAGACACAGAAGCCAATGTGACTGACAATGACGATACATTTTCGTTCGTCTCGGGCGTCGCGATTTCTGTCACCACCAGAGGGCGCCAACGCAAGACCGGCTGCGTCAACGTGTTTTTCAACGGAGTTTCTCACCGCTTTGTCACGTTCGCCTTTTGTGTGAGATCGCGTTTTTGGAGGGAGTTTGCGGATGAAATCATTTCGGGATCAAGTGTGGAATTGAAGCGTCAATCCACTGAGTTTGTGATCGGCCATTTATGACTTAAGTTGTGGTTCGTCATGACCTCAATCGACACACACACAGAGAGATGCACAAAAAGGATGTAACATCTTACCAAGTGTGTCACGCTGTAGCCTACACGCCCCCGGAAACGTGTTTGGCGCCAACGCTGTTTGTGCTGCAAGCACTTTTACTATTTATGTTGTTTCCTGTTTCACTGTTGCAAGGTTCTCTGGAGGCTGCTCCAGTCTCCTGGTTTGGGAGGCAACTTCCAGGGGCTGAGGTGAAACTGCGTCATATTTAAAGAAACAGTTTTCAAAAGCTTCAAATATATAGCTATTAAATGAATATATGTCTTTCACTTTTGAGCTAACAGATGGTAAACTCCATCCTCGGCAGTCGTTGTCGTGTCCTGGAATATTTTATAAGGCAGGGGAAGTCTAGCTACGATTTGCTGATGGAAAGTGCTGTTTAAACAAATGGTGACAATGTTTTGGACCCTCTGTAGTGAGACCATCTGAATCAAAGGACAGGTTTGTCGGTGGAAAGAAGATACATTTATACAGTTTCAACAATTTCCACCATTTTTTTAATATGATGAGTCTGGTTTTTCTTCGTCATTAATATTTAAACCATGTCCCCACACATCTCAACCGACGGAGTGAAGACCCCAACTCTGCATGTTCAGTCACTAAGGCCTAGCAGATGTGGAGCTGCAGGTGTCTGGTGTTGAAACTTCCAACTGAGCTTCACTGCAGCTTTGCTACTGTTGCTAAGGAAGTAAGAGTCCACAGAGACGAACGCAACGACACGGTGCTGGTGGTGACGCGTTGACTCCCTCTCATGGTTCTGAGGCACAGTGAGAACAGGAAGTAGCTATTTGGGGATTGATGGATGGATGATCTACTTCTTTACCTCATCACATCAATACCATTTTTATATGGAATTAGCGTCCTTTCTTTTCTTGCTCTCTCATACTCATTTTGGAATTTCACAAGGCTCAGCGTGTTCCTAGCTACACCACCGCCAGGCAGTGGCACGACTGGTTTCCCATCCTCCTGACTACCTCTGGTTCCCATGCTCTCAAAGAAAAGACAACAGGTTAAGAAATAACGTAGCATTTGCAAACTGGCAACCAGCCTGCATAATCGTTGAGAACCCAATTTAGCCTGCAGTTATGACATTAAGACTGAACCAACATCTCAACAGAACGTCTTTCATAAGCTCTGGATTTTTAGTTACATACAGTACAGCAGGTCACAGGGGGACAGGACTTGCCAGTTCTCAACCACATCAGGCTGCTGAGACTGAACTGTCCCATGAGGGCTCTGATGCTGGGTCCACCTGGTGGTGTCTTATCGGCAAGGACAACCCACCACACCTGTTTCTGGATGGCATCCCATGCCTTGTATTACTGCCCTTCTGGGGACATTTCCATAATGCTTTCCCCAGCTTCTCCCCCTTAACTTAGTCCATCCTAAGCAAACTTAACCAGGACTCAAACTTAAACCTAACTGAAGAACCTGGTTGTTTTGAAGTCTTCATCCTAAAATTCAGGTTTAACTTCGTGGGGTCCGGTCAAATCCCCAGGAAAGATGGTGTTTTTCCATGAATTGGTCCGCACAAGGCAGGATAAACAAGTACACATGTCATGTTTTTATGTTTTCATTGACATAATAGCTCCCACCCTGAACCTATCCATCTAAAACTAATGGATAAACTTAACCAGGACTCTGACCCAAACTTAAATTCAATTATAATGAATGCAATATGAGACTTAACCTTGAAAAAGGTCCCCATCGATCAGACCTGGGCAAAGTGCGGCCCCTGGGCCAAACGTGGCCCTTTGATTGTATTTATGTGGCCCTCCTGGAGTCAGAGTAAATAAATAAAACGGACATTGTTTTCCTCTGTGACATTTTTGTCTTGTGCGTTGTTTTTTGTGCATTATGATGCAACTGAAGCACGACTTTCTTGTTTGATTATTTTTATTAATTGTTTTCTGTTGGCTATTTTAGGAGTATTTCTTGTCCCTTAAAATACATCGGAATTGAAAGTAGATTTTGAAATGTCACATGACACATCGAGAATCTTTAAATGGAATGTGGTTTTAATTAAATAAAACTCAACAAACCAACATTTTCTCCGCAAAGTGTCATTTCATAATCACACATATTTTATTTTCAATTTTCTCTTACCCTCCTTTCTTTGCGTTTGATGGTTGCAACATATAACTTGGGACCTTCTGCACCTCTGCCATAGATGCATACGGCTCCCTACCAACAAGTATGTTGCCAAGAATTTGTCCCCACAAGTATAGCTATGCAAGAACACACACATACACACACACACACACACACACACACACTTATAATTTCCAAGGCCTCCCCAGTGGTTGCCCTCAACTTCCCAATATATCAGAAACATGACGGGCAAAACTGTCCACCACAGGGCTTCCCGAATGCTCTTGAGAGCTGCCGGTTGGACGTCGAGCCCCAAAATGTGAAACCATGCAGCGCTGCAATGCACTGATCATCATGAAAGGATGTGGTTCCACTGGTGAGCTCACGCGCGGCACTTGGGTTAGTTCCTACTTGAGTGAGGCTTGAGTGAGGTCTGAAAAACAATATTTCTAAACGGTTAAAAAACGGAAAGCTGCGGATGTCGTTTACTCTCCTGGCTCATTATTTGGAAAGACAAATTTCTTTTCATTTATTTGATAACCAAAGTAGTATATTTGAGGAGAGATAAATCCCTCTGTTAAACAGTGGCTGCATATTTTAGCGTGTATAATGGTGCGGTGGATCTCAGCTCAACACTTTTGATCTGCTTTTCTTTCTTCATCTTCGTTCTCCAATTCATTTTTTTAAATTTTTTTAGTAAAAGCCCTGCAAATTGACTTCATTTTCAAAGTAAACTTACTCATATTTTCACTTTTGTTGCCACATTGGCACACTCACTCACCGTATACCTTGCTTTTAAATGGGACATTTTAAGGGAGGAGAGAAACCAATAAGAGAGCATCTCCACGTCACATTCTACCCACATTGCATCGCTTCTTTTGAGGCAGAGAACAAAGGTCAAGGTGAAGGAGCAGGCGCTTGAGCCCGGAGATCAAGCCAAAGGCAGTGACACGGATGGAGCAGGAGTGGGGTCAGGGTCAAGCCAGGGGTCGAAGGAAGAATCAAAAGTCAGGAGGGAGCAGAACACAGGTTCAAGGACAAAAGGCAGGCAGGTTAACAGTGCTGGGAAGTTCCGGCAGAGTAAGTCAGGACAGGTGTGCACAGCCTTTTTTTGAGGCTCTGTTTTCTATCGATTATCATGGGACAAAACCTTAACCCCCCCGTCTTCTCTGCAGACTAAGAGTTCACTCAAGCAGAACTGTGCTTAACAGCAGCGCTGAGCCACTCAACAAAACGTATGATAGTGAGCGAGGAGGCAGCAGTTCCTTCATGTTCCTCCCATTACTGGAATCTCTTTCCAAAATCAATGAAGAATCATCTTGCAACATTGGGTTGAAGGTCACAACATAATTCAAATTTATTTTATTTGTTTTTTTATACTTTTTTTGAAAAAAAAACAAAAACCTGTGTACTGTTACATCTCTAATTTATAGCCTTAATTTTACTTCATTACACTTATACTTGAATATAACATTAGCATTTTGCTAAAGATGAAGGAATTTCATGATAACTTGTGGGCCGAAACAAAATATACTGTACCTTTACTTATTACTACACTTTCCGCTGAAGTCCTCTCTGCATTTATGCGACAGCGCAGACTCATCTGGCTACATTCTTCAGGTGTTATCCAACGCTCTTCATCGCGCTGTAATTTGCATCACCATGCCAGTGACCATGCTAATGTTCCATGAGTCAAAGAAAAGACAGCTGTGTGTCTAAGCGTAGTATTATGAGCCAGTGGAATATCGCGGTGACTGAGCGTTTAGGATACCTGGAAAGTTAATCCATGCCAAGGCCCTGCCGGCGGGTTTGGTGTATTTATATCTTGGTGCACGCTGCCAAACCTGCCTTGACCTTTCTGGCATTCACCGTCCCATATAGAATAACGTCCGCTCAAACCACCACCCGGGGCCTGTCCCATGTTGCACTGCAACGGTGAACACTCTTATATAACACAGTCTGGGCCGCGTTACATAAAGTATCATGACGTTGTTATTAAATTATAATGACCACACCTGATCTCCGTTGAACTGGATTGTGGTTTACGACAGATCGCTTTCGAGTCATGTGTTTCTGGCTTCTGAAATTGCTTCCTGCGTCAGACCCAACTTATTACTTAAAAAAAAAAAACAACAACAAAATGAAGCCTATTTTTGTGCAAGAGGGTCTTTGGTCCTTGATGAGACTTTGAGAGTAAAAGGGAAAAAAAAGAAAAATCCCCAAAGGCTCCACGTGGCGAACACATGGTTTTGATCATGAGACATGTGAAGGCAGATATGATAGTCCAACCGAACACGCTGTGCTCGTCTCCTCCACTCCGGCAGCGAGGAATGAGACCCGCTACATGTCTGTTCTGACCAATGACAAATGAGTCTTCACAGGCATTTTATCCAGGAGGCGCTGTATGAAACACCAGTCTCTCCGTGGCAGCTTCAGTCTAAAAACATTTAGTTTAGGAAGCAAAATAGTTCTTAACAAGTGCAATAGTTGTGTTTTTCAGTTTGTGTTCCAGTGAAAAATGTCAATATTGACTTGGACCTGGTATCTGTCTGTTGTACACACAGTGACATCCTGCAGTGGAGAGTGACATCCCCCTTCGTGCACTGTTGTGTAACACAAGTGCGCACTTGCGGGTGGGTCAGCTGCCACGGCACAATATTAAAGACATATAGCTACCAGCGTATCTTCAATCTTTGATACGAGCTGTCCTTCTGCACCTGAAATTTAGTAGCAACTGGAGCGAGTTACACAAATTATTAGCGTGCGAAGCAGCATAGGCTAATGTAGCGACCGCTAGCTAGTGTAGGGCTTCAAAGGACATGTGACCTTGCAATGCATTGTGGGGTGCTGCGTCCACAGACATGGAGCTTAAAACCAAACTTAGATCAGTTCATCCGTGCGACACACACAAAGCAAAAGGCAAACTGAACAATTTGAAACACAAACAAACATGGCTCCCGAGGGCTTTATTATTCATTAATCTTGAGACAACACGCAAAGGGAGGGCGCCAGTTGACGCCCCTCCGCCACATGGGCGACCGCCTATGTCTCCTACGCCAAGAGCCGACCTCTTTCTATCACATCATCCTTCATTCTCCTCCACAAATGAAGCATTTCAACCTTCAACTTTTACCACAAATTCAGCAACAAATTTCTCATTTGACCCAAATGCGGATGTCAATCTTCGATTTCCTGGGCGACTGGCTACACATCCAAAACGGTGACAACTGCTAGAAATATTCCTCTTCTGTGACGCAGGCTCTTTATTTTGACCAGTATTTTTACTGCTGTTGACACATGCAGCGAATCAGGAAACGTGAAATGAATTATCTTGTTTGGCTTCCTGCATCTCGCTGAGAAGGGCCACGGCATCACATGATCTACACGTCTTCCACTGCTCTTAATTCATTTATCCACCCACTCTGTCTTCATTTATGTCGTGTTTGCATATCTTTATCACTGCCGTGTTCCAGACAAACGCTCATTTTCAACAGATATAAAAGCCACACACAGCCTCACAGGTCGCTTGAAGCCGCCTGTTGAATCAAGTTCAGTCGAGGAGGTGGCTTGAAACAAAGATTCATCTGTGTTTTTTTGACCTGACACGAGCCGCCTGTTTACCCCAGTCGGCACCAGCTCAATTTGAAAAGATCAGATCAGATTTCTTTGATGATTTTTTTTGAGTCAAATAAGAGCGTTTGAGAGTAAAGTCACTGAACAAATCAGAAACAGTTGTGCTAAAACAGATGTACATTGGTTCTTCAAAGTCAAATGGCTGTCATTTAATCGATAAAAGCAAAGTAAAGAGGGGTAAATAAAATCTATTGAGGAAACTTAGAAATATATGAGGAAATATTTTGACATCACCCTGACTGATGGTGTTCTTGTGACTTTCACTAAAGCGACTGAACATTGGCTTGTCATCATGTGATTCAAAGGCAACGCGTGTGTCACCAGGAGGTCAAGCAGAAAGGCACACGATAATTCAGTTAGGTGAAGGGTTTAACAATGTTACTGCTTTTTGGCCTGAGGAAGACTATAGTGTGGTTATCTAACTCACATCGCCATGTTACTGCCTCATCTTCCTGTCGGTTTGTGTTGTGATCCCTGCGTCACCAAGATGCTACTGGTCATCTCAGCCAATATTAATACGTACGTAAGCCTTTATGGAAGTTCTTGGATGTGAATGACACTTCAAACATGAACCAGTGTATGCGTGAAATTGCTGTGTTAACATGTGACGCGATGTAGTCATTTCATATTTGTTCCACAGGCACCGTGCAACATGGTCAGCGAGAGGCGGTCCAAGGTTTGTTTATTTATTCGTTTTAGAACCCTTAAATTCAACAATTTAAATTTGAAAATGTTGCTATTTTTATTTAATAATTGAAATTCAGTATTTTGATTTGATTTTTCAGGTCAAACTTATGCTGATGATTTACAGTAATACCCAACAACAGGTGAACTGAATGCATGTGTTGGCTCTTTTTTTTTTTTTTTTTTTTTTATCAAGCAGCTCTTCAGACAATACCCTTTGGCACAAATAGCAATTATTTGATCATAAATGTATAACTTATTGATTTATTTGTAATTGGAATTAGATCTTATGAAAATAATTCATTTAATTTCATTTCAATTTTATGTGCAATTTATTATTTTGTGTTATTCATCTTGAAAAAAAAAAATATATATATACAAATATATATATATCTTAAAAAAGAAGAAAATAAGTGTTAATTACCGTTAATTGTGGAATTCTGCTTTTCAATATTAAATATGCCTCTGGTAAAGAGTTTCAGGGAGAAAGATTTTTTTTTATACAGTTTCATTTTATGAAATGAAATTTTCTTTTGTGCGCCATTGTCACTCAATTTCAATTAAAAAAATAATAATAACCACAATATTATATTTATATATGCAGTATTATATATTATATATATTATATTTATATATACTATATTCAAAACACATATTTCACCTCAATCTACTAAGTTTACTTTAACAACTCTTAATAGTTAACCAGTCAATAATTAATGTGAGACACATCAAACAATTCCCAATAATATTGTAAACATTATTTTAAACACTGTACTTTCCAGTAAATTGACACTTAATAACCATCAAGCAATAACAATGATTATAACAAATGAAACTATTTCCAGACAAGTAGAACAAGATCTTTGTCGCTGAGTTTCCTTGGATCTTGTTGAAAGATGAAAAGGAGATTTTAATGCGGAATATTTCACATTTCTCCCTGTGGCAATTCAGCATCACATTGGAACAAGAGGTCTCTTTAATAGCTCTCCTTACAATGCAGACGTTTATGTAAGATTCACTGTCTCTTCGCCTTTCCTGTAAATTCTTGTCTTTACTGGCATCTTCCCGTAAATACTTTCCTCAACCTCAGAGCATTGCTAACTCCAGCTCTTTAAAGAGCACATTTAAACTACACATCCCCACATTTATTTATTTCCTCTCTCACACAGACTATGCTCAATGTAGTCCCTTATTTGCTTCTTAACTTTGGACAACTGTTATTATGCAACTTCATTATTCATAACTTGTTGAGTTCTGTCTGTAATCTGTTTAACTTTCAACCCTTTTTTGGCAAAACACTTGAGCTTTAATTCTGTAGATGCTGGTGGAGTCAGGACTGCAGACCTATCCTGTCTTCAGTTTTCAGAACTTGTGTTTTGATGTATTTTGTTATTTTGTTTTTGTTTAAATTTCATATATCTCTTCTGAAATAATCGTAATACAGAAGTGCCAACAGTGAAGCGTCTCTATGTTTTTAAACTAACTAATCGGGTCAGAATAAAAACACAAGACATGAAGTGCACGGAGAAAATCGGTCGCTTTGCTTGGAGCTTGGAGTCAAACTCATCAGACGTCCAAAAACAAGGCCTCCAGTTATCTGCTGATGAAAAAATGCTCGTGGCTCTGAAATCGTGTTTTTTTGTCCGATAAATCTCTGGCACCGTCGCGGTACTGAAACAGACTCCTCTTTTATTCTGTTCATCAAACATGTTTCTGTGGCTCTCTCAGGCCACGACGTCCGATTCCGAAACATCAACCCGATATTCAAAAAAGTAGCTATAAGTACATAAAATAGCAAAACAGACCATACCTAAAAGGCCTGGTGAAACAACTTGCTGACTCATTTTTTTGTGTCAAAGCTTCAGGAGTGATGGTAAATATATACATTGGCTGAACGTGTTTCACGAGTGTGAAAGTTTCCATCCCGCCCAGGTTTCGAGGAGAGGAATGTGATCTGTTTATTCACCCTCATCTCCTGTGGCAGACTCTGAACTGTGTGTGAACTGTGTGACCTAGATGTGGATCATGAACCTCCACACTCAGGTCACATATGGAACCAAGGCTGAACAGAAATAGCATTTTGCAGTTACGCCGCTAAATACAGTATATGTGTTGCTGTGCTTTGGTTTTAGCTTCATGTTTTGTGGTGAGAGGGGCCGAAACCGCAGAGAGGTTCAGAAGTAATGACCCGGGCATCAGCTTTAAAAGAGAGAGCGCAACAGATTTGGCTGGGGAAGCTTGATCGTAATGAATTACCGGGCGAGGAGACGTCCTCTTTTTCCCGGGCATGTCCTCCTTTTAAGAGCTAAAAAAAAGTGCCCAAGATTTTGGCCTCTTTTGTCTTCGATCATATTTGCATTTTTCTGAAAAGATGCTTTTAATTCCACCATCTTAGAAGTGCAGTGTGATAGGTTGCTGTCCATCTCCTTTCAAGCATGTCATTGGTCAACGGCTCTCATAAAAAAAATAAATAAATAAAAAATAAATGATCATAAATATGTCATAGTTCTTTTTCCAAGAGTGAACCAGTTAAACCCAAACCAACCAGCTATAACCAAGATGTAGTCAGAACTGTCAGTGCTGTTTTTTAGCGTCATCTTTCTTTAGAAACATCAATCTGGATCTGACTTGGGCAAAGTGCGGCCTGGGGGCCATATGCGGCCCTTTGCCAGTATTTTTGCGATCAATTTTAGCCAGTAAATACAACACATTCCCGACTAAATTATTGTTTCTTCTTTTGATTTTATCATTTTAGTATTTTCCTCAAAATTCGATGAAAGAAAATTGAAAATATATCTTGAAATAAATTTCCTTTTCATCTTCGATGTTTGGTCCATAGTTTTATTATGATTTCTGTTCAAATAAAATGCGTATAAAATGATTTTTCATTGGCTTCATACCATATTTACACTTATTAATATCCTTGCTTGCATTACATATTTAATGGTCCATTTCATCCTTGTTACTTAAGATTTATTTCCGTCACATTTTGCCGCCTTTCTTTTGGCATGATGGCCCCTCACAACAGTCACAGTTTATAATAGGAAATTTAACTGCCCAATTCTGATCTAGATGCATCTTTTCTATTTAGAATTTTATGTTACTATCAGTATTCCACTCTCATACTTGTTAAAGCGGCTTGTTAAAGTGGTTCAAGAAATGTTTTTTTATCTGACAAATACTTTTCTACCATTGGTGTAAAAAGGACACACACGAGTATAGTATTTATCAACTCGATCATTTGTGACTTCACTGCTGCTGCTCAGTAATGTTGTAACACATTTTCGGTGTACGACATCGAAGTCGGTACTTGAGGTGTGATTATGTTTCTGTTTACCGCGCTGCAAACCGATACTGGCAGCGAACCCTCGCCATCACTGGAAATCTGTCAGCCGCAGGGATCAGATGTTGGGAGGCAGAGACAGTGTCAGGGCCAGTACCTAAATAACTGGGGTGATTTGTCACCTGCGCTGCGCTGCCACTCTTCACACCTCTGCAAACGCTGCGGCGTGAATTTGTTATGTGCTCCATGCTCGGGTTACACTGGAGATGAGGAGGTGGGAGGGTGTCCGCTGACCCCGGAGTTAAAGATACTTCTTGCGTGGAGGTGACATCAATCAATCTGTCACTTTGAAAAATTATCGTTGAACACGTAATTCCATTAACTGTTAAATTCCTTTGCACAAAGAAAGAGAATGTTAAAGGTAACGTAACTATAGTGATGCAGAACTGCCATCCAAGGCTTGTCCATATCAACACTGAGGTCAAAATAGAATTATTTAAATTCTCAGGAACCTTGGTCTAAGGTTAACAGTTATAAAAATGTTAACTGATGCAGTACATTATGGGGTTTGTAATATTGAGTTTTTTTCTTTCACAAAACTCAACAAAGTGGCTCAATACGATCATAAACCGTCGCCCAACTTGCTGACTTGCTACTTACCTACATGCCGCGGCAACACATTCTCCCTCCCAAGGCCTCAAATAGTGCAAGTGGACGTCAAAGATTGGCGCCAAATTCAGCGTTGCATGTTGGTGTATAGGTGTTTCCGTGCCGTTCTGAAAAGGGGGATTGAGGATAGGACGAATGCAGTGTGTCGATCGTGAACTCTCATCACTACATTGAAGAAGGCACCTTAACCACTTGACCCTTTGAGGTGCCATACATACCAAGTGTTATAAATGATAAAACAGGGCGAATTTGAGCGCCACCTCCTGGCTTCACCCAACCACTTACATGATGCGCTGCCCACGGCGTCACGCTATGCAGCGCAAGGCGAAATCTATAGGTAATACATAAGTGGACAACAGATAAGCCATTTGTCCACGTGGAACTGGCATTGTCAGTTGCCGACTCTAGAGGACTAAACGCTATGTCAAGCTCTGAACAGCCATTAAAATCAACTATATCTATATTCATCACGTTCCTCATGTGACGGCAGAGACCAATATCAATCTCCCTTCAACACGCTGCTGACAATGGGCAGCGTTTCACGCATGACAGGCACAGTCAGTATTTGCAGCCAACCTATATTTTCAGATCCAAATAAAGAAATGTATACCATGATCACACAGGAAACCGGGAGGTGGCAAGTGTGTGAGTGTATTGGCCGATGTGTTTTGCATTGTGACTGTCGAACATTCCCACCAATGATGACGCAGTTCGCAAGCTTGAACCGACTTCTTAGGGTTTCTGACATGAGCCAGTTTGAAGGCAGCAGCCATTTCAGGAACCGGAACCAGGACGGAGCATACAAGACCAGACAGATTGTGACCACTGGACTCAGTTGGAGCAGGCAACACAGCCGTGGAAAAGGCATATACCATCGGGACATTGAGGCGCTGATGCCTCGCTTCATTTCACTTCCAAGAGGCGCATCGTGGAACAGTCTATTGCACAGACTGAAGAGGGGTAGTCCGCATCAAGACACTGGGTTATTGATGAGGCACTGACCTATTTTTAGGGGGCATTTTACGGGGCAACAAAAGACCAGACACATGCCTGGTCCTCCTCTTGATCCCCAACAAAAGCAAGAAATACCTTTTTTTATGGACGCAGAAACCTTGCTAGAACATGTCGATCACCATTTGTCAGCCGCAATAATAACCCAAAAGACTGATGAGAGGAAAAAGAGCCGCGGCTTGTTTTCAGTAATTGTTTCCAAGTGTGTGTTATTATGCGCTGGAGAACATGGGAAAACACTGGAGGCATTGCTTCACTTCACACATGGCATCAGGTTTCATGTCACACTTTTCTAACCGGATTTTCCACCTCAGTCTATCACCTGACCTTGAAGGGGAGTCAGGTTAGATATGCTCGGAGAGGTGGCACCGGCGGACCAGGGGAATGACGAAAAGGTCCCTCAGCCAAAGGTCAGCGGCTCTCACCGACACCGTGAGGATTCCACTGGCTGAACTCACGTGTGAAGTTCACATAGCAGCATTTATCCTTTATTCTAAGAGAAGATCCAAAACAAGTGGTTGGGATTTAAACCTGCAAAGTGTCCCGTCACAATATCCTCCTGTCCTTTTGGGTTCATCGTAAAAATAAAAAAAAACCCAACTTGAATTAATCTAATTGCTTGGACGTGTGAGAACACGCTCACACATCAACAGAAGCAAAGGAACATGCAAATCATATCAGAAAAGTCAACGGGAATTTACAAAAACCAAGTCGGTGTGTTACAACAAACTATTTCCCTCCTGGGAATCAACACATGAGAATAAAATCGCGGAGAGGCCTCATGACAATGTCATTGTTTAAGCTCATTTGAACAGATGGGATTGCACAAAGTTACATGTTTTTGAAAATAAACAAGTGAAGATAAGGTGGACTGGTTTGGAATATTTCAAAAATAACTTCTTAATAAATTCATCCATATTCAGACCTGAACCTCCGTCACTGAGCATCCATCCATCTCCTTCAGAACCTCCTTGGATCCAATGCTGCTGGGACCCAGAAGATCTCTGCCAATAAAACCATAAATTCTTACCTCTAAGACTCTGCACAATTCTTGAGTTTTATAGTGTTTGTCTAGGACTGTTGCAGTGCATTATGGGTGTGTGAGTGACACGATACAGAAAGTGCCTCAGTGAAATTGTGGTTTCTTGTCAAGGGCCACATATGATTTCCCTCAGTTTGATGCCAATAACAGCAAAAAACTTGAGGATTTCCAGAACGTTCTCAGTGTACGTCTCCAAAAGCAGCAACACTACGGCTCATGTTTGTCACTCAGATGATTCCTGCCTCATTTCCCACTGTCTACAACGAAGCTCAAGTTATGGATTTACAGTGCCATATTCCAAAAACTGGATTATACGGTTTTAATTTACTCGTGAGGGAACGCAACTGCATGAGGGCCATGTGTTCTTTACGCATCTCCTATGATCTTTGGTTAGATTGAGTTCAAGTGCGTCGCCACAATGGCTGAGATCTAAAGTGGGCTAACTCCATTATAAACGCGTGGCGCTGATATTAATGTGAGCGCTGTGTCTAAGGCGACAAGACATGGTGTGTTTGCGAGTGCGCGTGTGCTGCGTCCGCCAGCAGGCGCTTTGCCTCAGGCGCATTCCACCTCTGCTGCTTATTTACCAATACAGTAAGACTATTGGGACCACATGCAAGCCATGAGCGTGTGTGTGCCGTTTAAGTGGTTATTACAGTCCTGCTAAAAGAGAGAGACACTCATATCTACCATAATGACCTGGTTATTAAAGGTTAATAAATGCTGCCTTTGTCATTAAAATCATCCAATTCTTTTCTCTTTGCAACAACTTTTTAGTTGCTTAATTTGACTTTAAATCTTTTTTTCTATATTTTTTGTGTACCGTATTTTCCAGAGTATAAACCGCTACTTTTTTCTCACGGTCTGAACCCTGCGGCGCATACAACAGCGCGGCTAATATATGGATTTTTACATCGGAAGGTTTTTATTTACCCTTAAAATGCGCTGTTTTTCGCCCGCGTGTCCGCAGTTCCGGCCACAGAGCCGACATCCTGGAGGTCTAGAATCGAGAAGCAGCAGCTGAGACCAGCTGTGGTGTCGGATCTTCAGACAAGCGAGCGAAAACAGTGGATTTTCAGCACTTTAATGTGAATGAAAGATGTGAGCAGTTCATGAACATTGCAGAGTAAACTAGTTTTGAAAAGCGTTTTTTAAGTCAGGTGGACTGACCTTGACCACTGACCTTTCTACGGCACACACAGCACCACTGTACCCACAGCATGTGTATGAACAAGATCTATTTTCCGTCTTAAATGTAGTGGGTGTGGCTAATATTTCGGTCGGCACTATAGTCCGGAAACTACGGTACTTTAAAGTTTAATTTTGAACCACTTAATCATATGTGTAGCACATGTGGGCCCTTTAAAATGGCTTGGTGGCCTGCATTTGGCCCCTGGGCCTTGTGTTTGACGCTGTTGTTTATGTTTAATATTTACATTAAAAGAGTAAATCAGAAGCACTATGTTCGAGAAAGTTGTTCTAGTGAGAAGAACGCCCTCAAAGCTGGAAGTTTGAACCAGTCCTCATCCGAAAAAAATAGTAATCCCATGTGTAAGATAAAAAACCAAAACATCTGCCCGGCGAGCTGCGCTCCCCCTCTCTCCGTGTTACACCAGCATTCCTGAAGGCTGCAGCACATATATTTAAACTGTCAGAAGAGATCATGCCACGTGAATCTCCCACACAACCCTGTGGAGAAGAGCAGTCGACCACCGCTGGGACGCACCACGTCGTCTGGGAAGCGCTTGGACTCACAAACAGATCAGCGACAGATGTTTTGCTTCAATTAATCATCTGATATTTGGGAGGCTGAAAAAATGTTCAAAGCAAGGAGCAACACCCCACTGAAAAAAATGCTCCCTAGACGCTACAAAAAAAAAGGCAAAAATAGTATTTTCACAAACAAAACAATGTAGTTGCTGATTCTATTTTGACAGGTCGCTTTCATCACATGTTCTCAGACTCGACTTGACCATTAGACCTTCGACTCTGCAACTGAAACTGTGACCAACTTGGTTGACGCCGTCACCCATTTTCTCAGTGGAGTTGTGCAATGTTTGCGTCATGTCCATGACGTTATGTTCCAGTGAAAAGCATCGATTATCGCAAGCATTTATGAAATTGGCGCCCTATTGTCTCATGCTAGCATCTCACGCTAGCGTCTCTCCCTCGCTGGACTGTCTTGAGGTTTATGCCTTTAAAGGGCCAGATTTTCCAGTTGCCAAATCAGATTTTAGTGCCTTCATATCGACGTGGCTTTGAAGGTCTGAGCTGAATCGTGCCATGACAATAAACAAATACGTTTGCACCATCGTGACGGTTTTGAAGTTGTCATAAATATCAGCGCAGAGACAGCTTTTATGAGGCTCTCACGTGCCTTGCCCCCTGCTCCAGGAGACAATCGCTCATAGTTTGGGCTGAAGCTCAGAACAAATTATCACAGAGATGTTTGCTTGAAGCGCAACCCGTTCTGGAGCTCAAAGGTCAACCATTGGTGTGAACAAGGTGGACCTGTTTTTGTTTACCGCGAGGCTACTGAGTTCAAGTTGACGTAAAACCAGCGAGTGCGTCTTTGTTTAGCAGTGCGTCTGTTAGCGGACTATTTAGTCTAGTAGGACAAATTCAACATCAAATATCAAGGCTGGTGCGTCCAACCTTGCTTCTCTCCATGTTGCATTTTTAGTGTATAGGTATATATATATTTAAAGTTACTTCACTATTTCATTTGTTCCAGGATGCTTTTTGCTCTTGATCGACAAAAGTTTCCCCATAGTATTTCTTATTGTGACTTGTTTTCTACACTCTATAAAAATAAGGTAATGATTCAGTCATTCATTTATTACCCCGGAGAAAATATAAAGAGCTCAATGGAAAGATTTTTATCTGATGAGAACGACAACTGGGGCACACATTTCTCTCAAGCTTCCGGGC
The DNA here is from genome assembly GCF_027744825.2 of Synchiropus splendidus. Classification (NCBI taxonomy): domain Eukaryota; kingdom Metazoa; phylum Chordata; class Actinopteri; order Syngnathiformes; family Callionymidae; genus Synchiropus; species Synchiropus splendidus. The sequence goes on along the minus strand of NC_071346.1, from coordinate 8,010,869 downwards.
CAAACACAACTCATAAATGTACTTTTTTAAATTAAAAAACAAAAATCAGGGCATGTTGCTCTTCAATTTTTGAGGTGAATCTCACCCTGAGTGAGTCATGAGACGGACTTGTGAGGTGCAGGTTATCTAACTCAGTTACATCACTTGTAGCTAATCATCATGTGGTCATATGAAATGATGGACGTCCGAGCCTTCATTTCTCTTTCTTGCTTTCTCAAGCCCGTAGAATGCTCATGGACAATGAACTCATGGTCAAGTCGACATAATAATATGGCTGTAATTCAGTGGCATTTTTAAAAGTACATGTCATGTGTAAAAAAATATCTCTATCATTTTTCATTTTTGGATGATGCAGTTTTGAAGACAAGAGTAGGAAATACTATGAGCTTAGCTAGCTAGCTAGTTACGATAAGCCATAGCTAGCTTACTGTATAATAACTATGTAGTTACCATAACCTAGCTATGGTAACTAGTTAGTTATCATACTATCATAGCTAGCTCATGGAAACTAGCTCGCTAGGTCAGAAGGATGCGATGTCAGATGATCAGAGCCGACCCTTCTCACCCTGGACATGGACTGCTTGTTCCTCTTCCCTCTGGCAGGAGGCTACGGTCCATCCAGACCAGAACCTCCCGTCACAGGAACAGCTTCTTTCCCTCGGCCGTCAGACTGTTAAATTCATGAACAGCCTTGTTGTAATGTTATTCTATTTATTTTTTTTTATTTTTTTTGTTGCACTTTATTCCAAGGCACTTTCCTAGTCAGTGGGCTCCCCACTGACCATGGCAATAAATTTGATTCTGATTCTGATTCTGATTCTGATGTGATATCCTGGATTGAAGTTGGTCAAACACATTGCCTTCCAGACTTTCTGGCAGGAAGGGAAGCTGAAGATGGTGGCTGTGGAGTAAAGGACTGGTCTGGGATTTGAAGAAAAGCAACCAGTCTTCCCAAACAAAAAACATATTCTTGTCTCAACCACTGCGTTTACAAGATTTGCTATGGTCTATCCTGTGATTTTTGCCCATCGGGCATCAGAAAGCGGTCACTGAAATGCAGCCTTTTATACTAATACTTAATACCTAACCGCCATGTTTGTTTTTGACCAAGCGCTGCGTTTTTGTTGAATATGTTAGCAGGGATACTGGAGGGTAGAAAAGCAGCGTGTGTGACTATCAGTCAAGCATCACGGCGACTTGGAGCTGATGGCACGAGGCAGAACCCATGGCTGATAGAAAAATGGCAAGTGGCAACTCCCGTTCCGCATGTTGTCACATGTTGTGTAAAAAGAAATATGGTCCAGAAAAACTGTTCAGAATGTCCTGGCAACAGCAAAGCCCCTCATATCCCGGAGGCTTTGCCGTAAAACAACAGCCCGGTCCAGCGGGTTGACACAGTGAAGCCTGGTAATTTTCCACGGGGGGACAGGTAGCAATCGCTCCGGACCGTGTGCGTACATGGATTTCTTTACAGCAATATCTACATTTAGATCTTAGATGCCAAACCATTCTTCGGTATCATCGGTCAAACCAGTTTCCAGTGAGGGTGAATGCTTTATTTTGGCGCCACAAAGCCCTCATTCTTGCGCCCTCACTGACAATCTTATTCTTAACTCATGACCACTGTTGTCCTCGGTTGACCTAAAAGGACGAGATAAATCAAACTGTTAAAGGTCTCCCTGCAACATCCTGATAAACTCAATGAAGACTATGAAGAGGAAATCAGATCGATTGTTCGCCGGGGAAGTGAGAGCCAGAAGAAAAGCAGATGATGTGTTACAAAACGTAGCATGCAGAAGCACATTCCCTTCTCTGGAGAAGAGCTGCTCACCACAGACACGACAGGCACTTCCAGATTTTCTTCTTTTTTTACTCACTTTTGTTTTTAGAAAAGAAATATCAGCATGGTATCGGCTCCTTTTTGGAAAGTATTTACAATGTTATGAACAGTGTAAGTGAATTAGCGACATGGTAAGATAACAGTGCTCTTGTTTAACATTTAGCTCACATGTCTTTCATCTCGGGTCATAATGTTTTATGTAAATTCCATGCAGGATTAAAATACAAGCTTTTCACTTGTTCTTTTCTCTGGTGTTATCAGATTGTATTGCGTAATGGCAGTGCTGTAAAAATACTTGAGCTTTTCTAAAAAAACAAAAAAAACCAGCATCTCAGTCAGCTGAATTCTATTTAATCCCAATCTGATAAATGTTTGCCCTGCGTCTTGTGCTGCTTTAGGTCCCTTCAGGTTAAATTCCACGCACACAAGCGCACATATTTCTCTTTAAACATACGGCGAAGGTCCTCACTCCCTGTGCAGAACAACACGCCGGCGGCACTTTGAGGCGTCGGTGCACTTGAGTCATCAGGGTCATGTGAAGTTCAGCTACTATCAGACGGCCCAAAATCTATACATTTAGCCGCCGTCAGAGACGTTCAAAGTTTAAAAAGCGCAGCGTTATTAAGAGCGAAACTGATAACGCCTGTATTAATGAAAGAGTCAAGGCTTGAGCGAGTCAATACTGCCAGAATTCAAGTGCAAGTGCCACGTGAGTCAGAAACCAGTGTGACCCTCTCCCCCCACTGGCTGCACGTCTTTGAGGACTGAGCTAGTTTCAGAGTCATATTTAACCGACACGACCTCTGACCTCTGTCAGGCAACCATGCCTGGGTCATGTTTTGGGACAGGCACGCTGATATCCGTCTGTGTCTCAGGCTCAGGTCAGATGAGTTCACTGAGGGGGGGGAGGGAAGAGCTTATTAACACAGAGACGCTCAGGAGAGCAAATGTCTTCCAGGGCTGCCTGTCCAACGCTCGGGGACTGAATACATTCTTTAGAGTGAATGAAAAAATCTGTCTCAGGCACCGGCAGTTTGCATGAGGGGAAACAAAATACGCCTTTGCTTGCGCATCAGACACCTCGGCTTCATTACACCGCCGCCACATTTGCACATGAAAATGAGAGTCCGGACGACTTGAAGTGAGCAGATTTGAGGATCGGCAGCGGCAGAAAAATGGACCCGATCGCACCTGCGAGTCTTTGAGCGCGGCTCTGAACAGGAAGGAAGTGACTAATCCTCCGTCACGGAGCTTGAAATTAGCGACAGCAAAAATGTTCCGAAACAACAATGACACCTAATTGTGACAAACATGACCACTGGAATGTGAAATCTATTGCATCATACTACTAATATGTAAGATTTTATAACAAGATTTTTATAGTAATATTTTACAGTCCGGAAGCTGTTTAATAAATATTTTAAAAGAAATGTCTTTTTCAAGCTATTTTGCTTTGGGCGGTCTGTATTGGGGTCAAAAACTCAACTCTTACTCAGCTGCAGTGTGCTTAGCTGTTCTGTGTTAGCTTTAGTAAAATGATATGATTTGAATTTGAATTTAAATAGTCAATAAATCTATATTTAAGTACATGTGTGAAATCAGCTGATGAGTGTGCGGGCTTCAACCAATTTGTTTTCAGTGAGATTTAAAATAATTTTTTTTTTTTTTAAATATATCAGAATTCTGCGTGAATTTATTTTTATTCCGAAACCTATACAAGTAAAACCAAATAAAAAAGACAAGTCAAAAGTCTTGCAATGCAGTCATATTGAAATCTCCACGCCGATTTAGTTGTTATATGTAAGTTAGAACAACAACCCAAAACAACACATATTATCAAGAACATTATTGAGAATAACCTCAGGTGCTTTGAAAAGGTTAAAAACATGACAACAGCATATAATTGTCAGCATTAATGGTCCCTCTTGTGATGAAATCTTTAGTTTATGTTACAGTTACAGTAGATTCAACATGTGTGAATGATTTGCAATTCATCGCGAGTTAAATCAGCTTTAGTGTGATTAATTTAGATTAAAAAAGCTATTGACAACCCTAAATAAACAATAATTGAAATAAAGGAAAATTTATTTTTTTATCAAAAGTATCATCAAAGTATCTTAAAATGTATTTTCAAGGTCAGTAAAAAAAACATAAACCACACTTTGAACACGTCTGACCTGGATACTTTTTTTTTTAAGCTCAAAAACTACAGCAGGTTGTCAATGGTCCACATGTCAATCAATTCAGCAGGAAGGTGTCAGTGCTTGTGACTGTTTTGTCAGATAAGATAAGGCTTCTCGAAGCGCTTGCTCCGAAACTTCCATTTTCAGCAGCACAACTGCAAGTGATTTTCCACAGAAGGGGTCTTGCTGCAAATCCTCCTTGTTTTTCCCTGCAAACAAGGCGAGTGGCAGAGGTGTGGCCAATCTGCAAATGAAACGTGTCGGCGTCTGAAGAGCAGCGGATGTTGAACTTATAATTTGTTGTCCCCCGCTGAGTTTCAGTCCAGACATCTCCCCCTCCCTCGCGGGACTGACACACATTTCCAATATTAGTGTCCTGCGTGCCTTGGGTTCCAATCCCTCAGTGAGATTTCAATCATGTCTTTTTTTAAAAGTGGCAGAGCCCAAGTCAAACTAGCCAAATACTTTTTTCAGTCAGCTCAGGGTTACTACACGCCTCTTACTTCATGGCAGATGACCGACACCTTCGCTGCTCTTTAAAGGAGCCAGAAGGGGGACTTGTTTATGTCAGAGAGTTTTTAAAGTAGTACATAAATTATTCATTTAACTGTGGTTTTCATTGCACATTACATTTAGCTGGAGTCATATCTGTGACAACAAGAAAAGACCAGGCCATTGCGCAACTCAGCTGTCAATTTGTCGCCGTGAACGCAGACGACTTTCTTTTCTTACAAGTGTTCAATCAAAGCCGTCGTCTTCTGCATGTGAATGAACCAGCCAAACCATCAGACGCTCTATTCATGTAAACTGAACACGATTTGTGGAAACAGAAGAGAGCGTTTTCTTCAAACGGATGTTGAGATGAGAGAAGCCACAAACAGTTTAGCCACCAGAGATAACCACAGGGGGAATAACATCAAGAAAAACACTAACTAGAAATAGATTCTTTGTTGCCATAGTCACCTGAGCAGCAGTAATTCCGACCTGCAGAGTGGCTCTGCACATGTCTCTTTGGAGACCAATTCATTTTAAAGCTCACTGTGACATGTCGTCAAGATATTTTGTAAGTAAATGATGTTTGTGCAGTTTAATACTGTATCAACCACTTGTAGATTAGCCATGAAAGCCTCACAACATATATATATGTATATATATATATATATATATATATATATATATATATATATCGCAAAAAAAATATATATATAAATAAAAATAAAAACTACAAATCTCAGTTTCTACTGAGATAAAAATAATATAACTATTATGACCAGTAATAATAATTATAATAATCATTTAATGTAGTTTTCATGCAGTATTCCCATAAAGTAATCACCCTGATATCAGTTTCTTTTTTTCTTTTTTTTTTTTTTTAAACTTCAGTCAGCATTTTCTCCAGTTTTGACTCATCACAGCAGGATGTGGTCAAACCGCATTACATAGCAAGCAGAGTTAGATGGAACACATTCATATTTATATTCTCTCTCCATTAGAATACCACAAATGTGTTTTATTCAAGCTGTTCAGTGGAACATGTTAAAATTTGTGAATTTTGGTAACTCTAATATACTGTAGCATTACTCGCGCTGTGGCTCAATATTCACATCATATACTTTTAAATTCAATATTTACATTTACGTATTTAAAATAGTTTTAAATGACTTAACTCACAATTATTAACTATGATAGGATAATAACACAAATGTGGATTTAAAAAAAATAGTTAAAGATGTAGCTTAAATTCTTTGAGCTTCTGTTTACAATTTTACACTACAATATATGATGTTTATTTTTCTCAGCATGGCTGAATCGTCACATTTCTGAGGCTCTCATTGAGCCTGGTTTGTCTAGTTCCGGCCATATATATATATATATGAATGTAGTCACGTCCTCCTCCACCTACTTGATCCTCCTCCCCATCACCCCTATTCTCATCCATGAGCCCCTCTGACCTGGACTCTCCATCCCCACCGTCTCCCTGCCTCATGACTCATCTGGTCTCCAAGCCTCTCCTCTATACTCCGTTATGTCCGTGTCCTGTCTTGCCAGTCCCAGTGACAACCTCGCCTCCCTCCAGTGCTCTGATCCACTTGGACTCACCTGCCTCCCCAGCATCACTCTGCTCACTAGTCATCGCTCCAGACCAACACAATGATACTGAATAAAAACATACGCGTTTGACTCATATTTACCGCCGCAGCCGAATTAGTCGTTAAAAGAAAGCAAAAGCAAGGAGCGTGTAACTCGGTGAATGACTGGTCCAAACGGATCGGGAATTTGGCTGAAGTTTTTCAGTGAAATTAGCTCGTGAGGTGGAAATATTACAAACAAACAACTAGTGAGTTTTTTTTTCTCCTCCGGCTGGTTTACAGGGACAACAAGTTCTCATATTCCACGCAGTAACTCGGTCAGCTGACCGTGCACTTGGACTAAACCATCACATGGGGGGGTAGGTTCAATCTTTTTGTAGCCGGATTTCACTTATACGTAGAATTACAAATTATTGTAAGTCGATTGCAAGTATTTTAAGTGTATATGAATTAGTAACTGGGGTATTCTATTGTTTTTAACTTGATAAGCTAAAGGAGTCGGTTGATGACGAGCGTCCACCCCGTCACTGCAAATATGGTACAGCCCGGTGTTGAAATTCCGAGAATTGAGCTGCTGCGTTTCTTAGAACTGGATTCACAGAACTGGAGATGCTCAGAGTTTCGAGGAAACTTTCACAAGGTGACTTTTTTTTTGCCTTGCTTTTCCCCAGCGTTAGACCAGAAGTACGGGGAGGGGAGCTGGAGTTCACGTGGCATCCCCGGGGATGGATATACGTTATGATAAACCACGTAACTTTGAGCGCCGTGGAGCTGAAGTTTGTTTGTTGCCGTCTGGAGGTGTTGCTGCGAGTGTCGCTTCGTGCGCCGACGGGCTTTGAAATGGCCGCAGATCTTTCTTTGACTTGAGTTTGTGATGTTTGGGCCTCTGACAGCAAGACACTCGGCGCGTATCTGCCGTGCACAAGTGGCGCAACAGGCGCGGTTGTGGCGCATTATTATTGTATTTTCGATTCTTCAAAAGCAGACACGGCTTGCGCGTCACTGCCCGTTGGTTTCACATCAGTCAGAAGTGTAAAGTGCATCTACGTTTAAAGTCGGATTAATGGTCAAATACAAGTTAAATAGCTGATATCTGGATTATTAATGGTTTAATCCGCGAGATTAAGAGGGGGGTTTAATGTAAGTGGGTCAAAGTAGGTGAGGTGTTCTGTCGGGGGAAACCTCTGTGCTGGCAACATAATCTGAGCGGCGAGGACGGAATGTGCTCAACGTCAAACAGGTTTAGAACCGACAGCCTGTTGCTGCCAGCCGCCTCCACGAGCTCATGTTCAGCCCGGAGCTCGCAAACCCGCCGTGGTTCCCCAAACTGCTTATTGTAGTTACATTTAGAAATATCTTTAGCTATCGCAAAAATCACCATTTTCCCCCCGGATTGTTTGCATATATACATGCAAATATATACGTATTATAGCGTCATATTTTATGAGTATTAGCACGTCTTTATTCGTGATATTTAAATGTTAAAAGAAATTGGCGTATAATAGTTTCTTTAGAACTCTTTAAGTTTTTTTTAGTTTTGCGATGGCGCCCTCTTTCGGTGAAAGTCTTTTCAGTTGGTCTGACAGGTGTCCGCTGTTATTACGTTGTATGTTATTGCGTTTATGAACTGTACTTCCATCGTTGACACAAATCTAACCACAAAGTTAAGAGGAAATGAAGACACATCTTATTTTACTTTACATTACCGTGACATTTTTGTTTATAACTTGTGTGTCACCAACTAATAACCTGAGTATTTGTCCAATCTTTTGAGATTTGTCTTGGTACATTTGCAGGTCATTGACCTGACAAGCTGTTGCATCTCAGAACCCCATGTCACCTCTCACTCTCACTCTTCACAGATTTGGACATGATGGCCACGACTGCAAACGGCTGCATTCAGTTCACGCGGCACGCGGGCGACGTCCTGCACAACTTCAACTGTCTCCGCAGCAGGAACATCCTGACCGACGTCACCATCCAGGTGGACAGACAACATTTCTACGCCCACAGAGCCGTCCTGGTGGCCTGCAGGTACCGATCTCAGCCGGGTTCAGTTGTCTTTCCCTGCCACAGTCATGTCAAGTCATCCGTGTCCTTCCAGTGGCTTCTTCTACTCAGTGTTCATGGAGCCAAAGAATGCGAATCTTCACGCCATCACCTTGGACCCGAAGCTTGACTCCAAGAGCTTCTCCATCCTGCTGGACTTCATGTACACGTCCTTCCTGACCCTGAAGGAGAGCATGATCGTCGGCATCATGAAGGCGGCCGTCTATCTCCAGATGGATCATGTCGCCGACACCTGTCACCGGTTCATCAAATCCAGGTGAGGAAAACCAAGAAGTAGTCGGCGGTGAACTGAGTCTCATCCACCGCATCTGTTTCTCCAGGGAGACCTGTGTGAACATGGAACCGCTGCAGTTGAGCGTGCTACATGAGAAAACTCCCGATTTAAAGGAGGCAGACTGCATCCAGAAGCACGCGGCATCCACGCGCCAGGAGAGTCAGACGTTCAATGTTTTCAGAGGAATCAATACCACCGGTGCTTGCTACGTCTACAGTGACCTTGAGATCTCCTCCTCCCCGAGGCTGGAGGACAGCATGAGAAGAGCGCAGAACATGTGCTCCCAGGTGCCCGACAGGCTCTACTCAGTGCCCAGTTTTCCCAACAACGGACAGTCAGGCCCTCACCAGAACCTTCAAGGTTCTGCTGCCCCGGTGGAGGAAGAAGCAGCTCAGCGTCCTCAGCCCAGCTGCCTGAGGTTCTCCCCAGGTTTCAACAAGGGTGTGATCTGCAGCCCTCAGAGCCCCCTCAGGTCCGACTGCCAGCCCAACTCCCCGACGGAGTCCAGCAGCAGCAGAAACGCCTCCCTCAGCCTCAAGCGATCGTCCGACTGCACCAAAGACAGCAAGGCCCGCAACTGGAAGAAGTACAAGTTCATCATCATGAACCAAAGTCTTCACGACGAGGCCAAGGACGCTGGCGGAGAGAGTGAGGAGGTGTCGCGCAGCGCCGACGTCCAGGGCGAGGATGCCAGCGTCCAGCAGAGGGAGGAGTCCTGCGTGTCCAGGGCCAGCAGCAGCAACGGCAGCAGCAGCAACGGCAGCAGCAGCGTCAGGTGAGGTCACTCTCCCACCACCCTCACGTCACCAAGATGCTCAGATGTGAAGGTGCCAACCTGATCCACAGCCCCTGCCGCTGCTCCTCCTGTGGCTGCGACAGCCCCCGCTGCCTGGAGACCAACCCGCTCTCCCCTGAGGCCTACAGCCGAGACGCCGCCAACAAGAGGCACTTGGACTTCTCCACCTCCAGCTGTGGTAGGTTCCCCTCCTCCAGATGTTGAAGGCAGCTCGCTCGCAACTAAAAACCATTTGTCTTCCAGGAACCAACTTCTTTTGCAACAGCTGTGACTCCAAATTCCCAGACGAGGACTCCCTGAAGGAGCACATGGTCCACGTGCACAGCGACAAGCCGTACAAGTGCGACTGCTGCCAGGCCGCGTTCCGCTACAAGGGCAACCTGGCCAGCCACAAGACGGTCCACACTGGTGCGCTCCTCGCCGCCTTGTGTCATTTAGCATGCTAGCATGTCCGTTAAAAGCCTCGTGGTTCTCCTCTTGTAGGCGCTAAACCGTATCACTGCAACATCTGCGGGGCCCAGTTCAACCGACCGGCCAACCTGAAGACCCACACCCGCATCCACTCCGGGGAGAAGCCGTACAAGTGCGAGACCTGCGGCTCGCGCTTTGTCCAGGTGGCTCATCTTCGTGCCCATGTCCTAATTCACACTGGAGAAAAGCCATACCCATGTGAGACCTGCGGGACGCACTTTCGCCACCTGCAGACCCTTAAGAGTCACATGCGCATTCACACCGGCGAGAAGCCTTATCATGTAAGCTTCCCTCTTCCTTATCCACCGGCTAAACCCGCTAATCTCTCGCCCTGCTGTCAGCTATCCCTCTGTAATCCCAGCACTGGGGATTTTTTCACTTTCATAAAGTCTTTTTTTTTGTCATTCGCAGTGCGAAAAATGCGACCTACACTTTCGACACAAGAGTCAGCTCAGGCTTCACCTCCGACAGAAGCACGGCGCCGTCACCAACACCAAGACGCAGTACCAGCGGGCCGCCAGTGAGGTCGCCACGGCGCCGGTTTGCTGAGCCTCTTCTGAAAATGTACACAAAAAATTATATTTTGCAAATATATCCTTGTTTAAAAAAAGCTCATTATATTATATATAAGGTCTTTGCTATTTCAAAGTTATAGAGTTTATACTTTTTTGTGAAAGTCTAACAACTGAATGTACGTTTCAATGTGACTGTAAGATGCTTTAAATAGCGTAATTGTTCATAAAATAATATATTCTCGGAGCGCCATCTGCTGGCAGAGCATGGGATTCACGTATTAACTGCTTACAGTGGGCTTCACTGAATGTCATTAAGGTTTTATTTTTGCCATGGTGCACTGTACAGAGCTGTCTATAGTGTATATATTTTCCATATTACAGAGGCTTTGGTTGGTCATTTGCACATAAAAGCTGATCACTTTAATGGTTTCAAATATTCCTGAAAGTATCCCCAGCACTTTGTGACAGCTTTGGTGCTGCAACCCACCACAGAGACGGTATTAACTTTTATGAATTTGTACAACCTGCTTTACATATAGTGCCTTATATTCACACTTGTCCACTTAAACTAATGATGTGCTACGATGCTGACAATGTGAAGCCACATGTAGACACCAACTGCTTTTCTTTCTTTTTTTTTTTAAACGCGTCTTTGTTTTGATATGTTTAAAAATGTGTCAAGAATTATGCAGATTTTCATCATTAAGCTTTTTGATCACCAGACCTCAAGCTGAAACGCTCAGGAAAGATAGAAATATTTAAGCAGATGTCTTTGTGAATACAGAATATATATATATATATATATATATTAAAAAAAATAAATGTGCATCCCCCAAACTTGTTGCCTCTGAGTTCTTCTGCTGCAAGAATGACAGAGATGGTGCTCTGTATTTTAAACAGAATTCATTTTTAAACCACAAGCTCTGAAAATGTTTTGTGATTCCTCACCAGCTGATCACTACGATCCAAAGGAGGAAACACACTCATTACTTTTTACTGGATGCTTGGATGATCAGAATTGATTCAACTGGAAATTCATCTTAATACTCTTAAATCAACTGAATTTTGGTTTATTAAATATCTGTTCCGTCTTATGTATTCCATTTTTAATTACTTTATTTATTCGCATTTCACATTCATTTGTAATTTTTTAACATTTAATATATTGAAATGTTTCATACTTCTATAGAAAACCTTCATGACGTCATCACCCTTACCTGAGTTGAACCATAAACTGTATTAAATCCAGGTGGGATTTGAAAAAGCGGATTGCTGCCCACCAACCGCAGAATATTAGTCACCGGTGGGCTTTGTCACTGAGGAGTGGACTAAGCTAAGCTCCTCCTGGAGGCCTGTCGTGAGCCGCTGTCTTACTGTACATCTCGTTTATAGGTATTAAAAGTAAAAAGGGCTCAATCGTTTATGATTTATTTATTCAGAATATGTCCCATTATAGGCTGCCTTAAATTAAAAAAAAGGTTCCCATCAATTTAAATCCACTCACTTTCATAAGACGAACTTGATTCACATTAATAATTCAACATAACATAAATTTAACAACGGGTCGCCGCAATTCCCTGACGGATCTCCGATGAAGAAGCAGCGCCATCTTGTGGCTAGTTCTTCAAGCACATAAAATCTCCATCTCTTTTAGTTTATCGCTATGGCAATAAGTTAGGGACTAGACGAACACAAGAAGCCAGTGTTTCCGCTTTTATTAACCGCCAGCAGGCAGATACAGTACATATTTAACCAAACGTGCGAGTAAAAGTTTCCTCTAGACATCATCCGACCTGGTGTGGTGTTAGTTCCTGCATCAGTTACACGCACGCATCATCGTGGTTCTACTTGTTGCTCTCCTACTTCATGATAAGGACAATCAGTGCTGCTTCCAAAAGCAATAGTAAAAGACATTTCATATCAATTAAATAAAGACAGATGCCAGGAAGGATCCCTTGAAGATTTTAAACGCTGTATAGAACCCAGTGGCAGATCACGACAGCAAACCATCTTACCTGATCCAAGTACTCTACTTTTCCCCTTAAACACTAAGAATTTAACATTTACAAAAGAGACAGGAAAAGGAGAAACTTAACAAAAATAAGAAAAAAAATTCCGATATTCAATTAGGCAGATGATAAAAAAAGGAAGATAAAATTGAAGTTGTGGGGGGAGGAGGATGACTCAACCCTCCTGGTCCAGGATTGCTTTCACTTTGTCAAACACCTGTGAACAAATTAAAAGTAGAGATGAATGAGAGGTAGAGCAGATAACAGTTTATAAACAGATCAAATAGCGTCATTCGCACATAATCATTTCAAGCTTGGCCGTCACAATGTATCATATGCGGTCCGCAGGAGCCCCCTAGTGGTCGTGTCTGCTAAACACAGGTTACAAAAAAGATGGTTTCAATTCAAATATTTATGTTTTTCAGATTAAAATGTTGATGTCTCCTATGTAAACTGAAATAAGAGTCCAAGTCCATAAATTTAACGCATTATTATTAACATCAATGTTTGAATTAAAAGACGATGCAAGCAGGAGGTTGTTCTTAGTGTTTGTTTTCACTGACCACGTCTGGAGCCGGCGAGGCGTCCACTCTCCGCACTTTGCCATCCTTCTCGTACAGCTCTATGATTGGTCGCGTCGACTGCAGATAGGTTTGAATCCTGCGTTGGAAACCGTGACTGGTTATTGGGGTCAAAAACCTCCCGGGACGGAAGTGACTTGAGAATTAGGTCATAACATCTTTGCAGGTATCCAACCAACGGCTAAATGGGTCAGAGATTTCCAAATGTGATCACATGCACCGATGTCTGTCGTCTCACGCAAACCCAGCGAGGAGCTGGCGCTACTGTACGTGGGGTGTGTGTACCTCTTCTCCAGGCTTTCTTTGTTGTCATCCGTGCGCCCGCTAACCTTGCCCCTCTCTAGGCACCGCTGCACACAGATCTGCAGAAAGAGGGCTTCAGTGTTAAAAAGTTCCAGGGTGCCTGTTGGGCAGCGCACCACGTACGTCACTGCTGCAGTCGAAGAAAAGCACAAACTTCACATCCGCTGAGTCCTTCATGACAGAGTTCCAGCCCTGAAGGTTGTCCTCATTACGGGGGAAGCCGTCTATGAGGAAACGGAACTTTGACTTGTCCATCTGCATGGTCTCTTCCATCGCCTGACAGAAACAAGCAAAGTGTTTTGGGTCAGATCCATTGGCTAGCAGCTCTGCACCACCCGTAAAATAGAATTTATTATCATTATTATTATTCAATAATCATTTAAGTGTCTTTTTTCACTGCAAACGGTTCTTTTTTAAGTAAAGCAATAACATATATATTTTATTTTGAAATAATCTCAATTAAAACCTATGATCAAAACATGAAAATAAAAACTATCATTTTTGCCATAGACCATTTGCTGCTGATTCTTTTGACCCGTGGAGTTTCTCCTAAATCTAGAGCAGAAAAAAACATTTCAGCTTGGCCGACATCCTTCTCTCATCAGTCATCATACGCTGTTTCCACACTACCAAAGTACACTGTTGATATGGAGAAGACTGTTCTTGCACAGGGCGAGGGGTTTACATAAGAGGCGGAAACACCTCATAAATAATTCCTTGGGATCAAGGACAAAATAAAAATGACCAAGACTACAAAACAAGCTGTGGTTTTGGCCTTTCCTTTCGATTAGAGAACCTTTTTGGACACTTTTCTGAGGGCCGAGGACAGGTGAAGCACAGCGCCCACCTTTTTGAGTAATCTGATGGTGATCTCCACTGGTACGATTTTGCCTTCTTTAATGTAGTTTGCAATGAGTTGTCCATCTTTGGATCCTGATCTGGCTCGCTCTTCCCTCAGAAGGTCTCCGGCAGACAGGTGAGTGTAGCTGTAATTCTGGAAGACAGAAGAACTAACGTTGATGCAGCGTAATCTTGTCAAACAAGCTTTCATGATGGAATTGAAGCATGAGGGAAAGAAAGCCTTTTCATGAGCATTTGAATAAGGAAAGAATGGGTTCTGTTGCTAGCGAGTTACAGAAGTGTCGCACTGCGTGGCAGGTCGTTCAGGCCGAACCAGCAGAGGAAACAAAGGGCAGCCAACGCCTTCCAGATTAGCAGGATGTTGCTTTTTCACCTGGATTGACGTTCAAAGAACAGCCCAACAACTACATTCCAAATCCGGCGCTGTGTGCTGCATTTACTTTCAACATTAGAAACTCAGCTCAGACGCAACCTACAAGGCAACAAACCTTGCAATAACAAAAGTAGCGGCATTTCACCCGGCTTAACCATCAACGGTACAATTCAATATTGGACAATAAGAGTCAAGTGCTCTGCCAAAATCTCTCTTATTTTATCAGCACAACTTATTAAAATTTCTACAGTTGACACATTTCATTGATGGAACACGGGCGGTTGTAGTTTTATAGAGCTATTTCTTTTTAAATAATAAAAAAACATCACATTACTGGAATACTAAATATTCATTTTTTTATTTCTTAATAGCATACATTTCATTGAAAGGCATTAGATGTACAGTTAAAAATGAGAGAGAAACTTTTTCTGTAAGTAATAATTGTAATGATGAGAATCATATACTTGTCTAGTGACGTGTCACACACACACGCGCGGGCACAATACGCACCGCCTGCGCCCATGTTTAACATCTGACGCGTACAATTCGCCCTCTGTTCCGCGTACTTTTGGATGCTTTACACTCGCTCACAGCCAACTTTTGCTCTTTTTGTGCCAAACAGAAATGAGTGACTGCACCAGCTTCGCGCACATTGAAAACGGATGAGTGAAAAAAATGTAAACTTCCGGTTCAGAATATGCGTAAAACAAATGCCAGAGCGTAACAAGCTGCTAACAAGCTAGCAGCTAATACACTGATTCATTGTGGAGGACACACGGGGGGCGCTCACATGACGATAAGACGATTTTAAAATGCATGTTTGAAAAGTTCGGCAACGTCTTTGGCGTTTGCGGTTTAGACTAATACAGAAAAAACGAGGATTTGGATGCACTTTTTTTAGAAGCATTGTGGCTTTACCTCCACGATCTTGGCGCACTGTGTCCCTTTGCCGGCGCCAGGCCCGCCGAGCACGAACACGACCTGCGGCATCTCCCTCGACGACATACTGTACAACACACTCGGCACCTTGAAGGAGACCTTCGAGAGCAGGCGGCCGATCATACACCAGCACCAGTCGCCACAGACGTAACTCGGCGGGGTGGAGACAACAAGCCTGACCGGTGGATGCGTGTCAGCCGAACGAGACGACACTACTTCCGCATTAAGGCTCGGCGACCAATCGCAAGGCGCGGAGATATGACGTAGGGTGGTGTTTTTTGTTTTTTTTTTCAATGCAGAGGTGACGCCTCTTCTCTGCTGCTTCAGCATCAGCACCTCTACAGAGCCGAACCGAGCCCGGAGAAAGATGCTCTTTAACCCGACAGAGCCACGACGCGGTTAGTGGAGAGTCGGCGCGGTGATGTCACGGTTCCTCCCGCTCCGCTGCCTCCATTCATCATGCACCATTCACGCGTCCCCAGGAACGGTCGCGTTCCACTAAGAACACCGCCGCTTTTGCCTCATCTTTTCAAAACTCCCCTGGCTTGATGGATCGCGTTTAACGTTTTGCCTTTCGGCTGCTCCGCGGAGGGAAAAGCAAAGCAACAAAAGGCTCCTTCGACGCACCTGGCTGCCTTGTCGCCTCCTGACATGACAGCTCAGCACCGGGAGCAGAGGAGCTGGACCAAGGGGCACCGACGTGCAGCCGGACATTTAGACTTCAGCAGGAAACGGGGAGCTGAGGAGCGGGACCAGCCCCGGGGAGGCCCGATTGCAGTTTGTGGGGACGAGCTCCAAGGGCAGTGCGGCAGTCAGCAGGCAGACCGGGGGGAGGAGGCTGCAGGGATCTGTGATGCTCCCCCTCTAGTCCCCGCTGCCGCCTCAAACCCACATGATAATCTGGGCATTCTCTCTTTTATGTGTTGCCTCGCGGAGGATGTGCCAGTCAGTCAGGTCTGCTCTTAAGGCGAGGGTGGAACCTAGCTGGAACTGATGTGCAGACTGGCCAGGTGTCATTTGCTCCCTTCTTATTTGCTCATCGTGTTGGTCGCCTGCACCATGGGCTGTCTACAGAGCATCGCGTGCAAGCCCCGCATCCGACGGGAGAACATTGTGGTGTATGAGGTGTCAGCCTCCATTGACCAGTGTCCCACCATCATCGAGGAGAACTCACCCATCGTGCTTCGGTACAAGACGCCTTACTTCAGGGCCTCAGCGGGGGTCGTGATGCCGCCCGTGCCCCGGAATGAAACATGGGTGGTGGGCTGGATCCAAGCCTGCACTCAGATGGAGTTCTACAACACATATGGTGATATTGGCATGTGCGTGTGCCGCCTGCATATTTGATTCCCATCCCACAAACAAGCCTCTCACAGACTCTTCTTCTCCTCTCAGGTCAAGTTGGGAGCTGCCCGAGCTGCGGGAGGGTCGAGTCAAAGCCATCAGTGACTCGGATGGGGTCAGCTACCCCTGGTACGGCAACACCACGGAGACGGTCACCCTGACCGGGCCCACATCGAAACCCTCCCGTTTGACGGTCAGCATGAACGACAACTTTTACCCCAGTGTGACCTGGGCGGTGCCCATCAGCAACAGCAACACGCCCATGCTGACACACATCACAAGAGACCAGAGCTTCATCACCTGGTTGGTGGCAATGAACTCCATCACCAAGGTAAAACAACACCTGAAATGTAGCGCTCATGATGACGTCAATAGTGTTTCAAAATACGCACATTCATCCTCACCATAATAATGTTTAACTACAGGATGTTGGTCTGGAGACGGCACATGTCAGGTGTTTAGGAGACAAAGTCAGAGAGGCTAGATGGAGATGGTTTGGACATGTACAGAGGAGAGAGAGCCAGTACATTGGTAGATGAAGATGTTGAGGTTGGAACTGGTAGGCAGAAGGTGGAGAGGAAGGTCAAAGAGGAGATTGATGGAGGTGGTGAAGGAGGACATGGAGAGAGAAGAGGAAGCAGAGGACAGGGTGAGATGGAAGAAGATGATCCGCTGTGACCACCCCTGAAGGGAGAAACTGAAAGGGAAATAAGAAAAAGAAGATGTTGGTCTGGAGACATCATCAGAATAAAATGAATAAATGAAAAAAGTTCATTGTCAAAATTTAAAAATGATTCAAAGACAGTCACACAATTCAAGTTACTCTTGTTTCAGGAGCGCATTGTGCTGCAGACGGTGCGGTGGCGGATGCGAGTGGACATTGACGTGGACCCAGATATGCCTCTTGGGTCTCGGGCTTCTCTTGTGGGTCGGACTTATCAGGAGCAGCCGCACATTCTCAACTACCAGGAGCCCATCCCTCCCAATGCGCTTGGGCGGCCAAACGCCAACGACGCACAAGTTCTTATGTGGAGGCCACGCAGAGGGGCACCACTAGTGGTCATTCCCCCCAAATAGCCGTGTGGAACAAAGCGACCATGAAGTTCTCCTGTGGTCATGGCGGCACAACGATCGATGCATCGCGGCTGTGATCAACCCCAGAACTACTAAGTCCAGCAGGATCAAGTGACCAAAGCTGCAGCAAATCTTGCTTTGTGAACTGAATTTGGATGCACCACGGGGATTTTAGCCGGCAATAAGACCCCCATACTGCACCCGTGTGAAGATCTGGTTGCATGAGATGAGATTGTAAGAGGCATAATGTCTTTTCACGGTGCTGAAGAGAAGCATTTGTTTTTATAAAACTGTTTGACGGTTGGTTCATGAACACTCCTGCAGGCCGGTGGCCCTCAGAGTTAAAGGATTTATTTAAATGCGGCAACTCTCTGCCACGATTAGATTAAAACCACCCGATTGTATTAAGATAAACAATATTTTTGCGGTAGTTCTTCCTCAAGCTCTGCTTCTTGTCGAAGGGTTTTTGCTAACTGTGCACTAAACATGATGCACCAACTTTATTGGGATGCAACTGACTGCATTTTTACTTGAGAGACAAAGACAATGGTCCGCCAGTGTCAGCTGCTTTGAAGGTTTTAAAGGCATGTAAATGTTGTGGAACAGATTTACACCCAGAGTTTACGGGAGGCTTGTCGATGGAATGAGGCCAAACTGTACTAAGTGTAAATTTAGAGTAGCTTTTATTCAGGCCGTTTTTTAAGTAGCCCGGCCAGGTTGCTTACTTTTTGATCAGGGATCAGATTGTACCCCTTTTGATTTCTACAGCATGGAATTAAAGAGACTGTGTTTGGATCTGGATAGGTGCCATTTTTTTGTACTACTTAACTTGTCGTTTTGTCAATGTCTCTTACATTGCCGTGTCTTTATAATGTGACACTGTAGTGTTCCTTGCCTGTCACTCCAGACAAACAAAGTCACGTGACTCATCCTCCATCTGCGCTTCTCTCCAGGTTCATGCTTCACCTTCCGATCTGCCTCCGTCCCACCCCTCCATGTCTGTCCACTCACAACTATGCAAAGAATGCAGTGGAGATGCGCGTCTCCTTGTTGAATGATGTTACTCCTATGTCAACGCCCGAAGAGGTTCAAATTGGTTTTAATAATTCAACGTGTCTGTCGCTCAATCGGACATCTGTTGCTATAGAGACGGGGTTGGTTTGTCGATCTACACTGCAACAAATGGTAAAAATATTCAAGTGTGTGTGAGAGACAGCGATAAAGGACACACACACACACACACAGCTTCTACTTATCATTCATTTCACTTTGAAGTCAAAAAGAGGATCAAGGAAAAGCAAATTGTTTCATCACAAAAGATGCATGAATTTATTCATCAGCTTCAACACAAAGACTGTCGTTTTTGCATTTAAAAAGCAGCCAAGCCTGTCCCTTTGAAATAAATACGAGTGCAAGCAGCGAGGTCAAAGCAGTCTTCCCTCATTTCTTATCAAAATAAAGACAATTCAACAGCTTGGAGTGGAAGAATCCCTCATGACGTCGAGGCAGTTCTCCGGTTCTCCACTAGATGGAGGCTCAGTTGAGTTAAATCGTATTAAATAACAGAAATAAAAACGACACATTTCAAAGATGAAATGTAAACCATAAGTGAGGCGATTGCTTTTTTCCCCCTGTGTTTCAGTCACACAAATCAAAAGTTGTGTGTTGACATGGGAAGTCTCCTCCAAGACATGAAGAAAATATTCAACACATCCCTCCCAGAGAAAAGTCAGCTCAGTCTTTTGCCGGAGTTTCTGAGTAACACTTCCACATTTGAGGCAGGTACCAAACAGGCTGCTGCTCTTCATCGATTCCACACACACACACACACTGCAGCAGACTCTTCCTTCTACACCTTGATGGTGCTGCTACTGGCAGGTTTCCGCTCGCAGCCGTACAGAAATGTAGCAGCTATCACCAGCACGGCTCCTAGAAAAAAATAGCTGACAGACAGACAGGTGGTCAAGAAGTGGGCGGGGCATGAACGATCCGCAGAGATGAAGAGAGGTGAGGAAGAAGGGTGGAATGCCGACTGACAGGGGGAGATCAGAATCAGTAGTGAGACCTGCCATGATGTTGTAGAGTCCACCACACAGGCATAAGAAGCAACTGCGTTTATAATAATATATCAGGTTTCCATTCATAACTTATATCTAGGGACTCAAGTTCTCTTCTTCTTACCTGGTTGGATCCAAGTCTTTCAAGAGAAAATATGAGATGACTGTTGATACGATGATGGACAAAGAGGTAGCGAATCCTTTGAGGATGTTGTCTGCATATTTGATGACCACGGCCACCACCAAGCCACCGAAGGCCTGCGCAGAGATGGTGACAGACAGGGTAAGAATTTTACACAGTGGACGGTATCTAGATGAGGTGGGTCAAACCTGTAAGACAACAACGATGAAGGTGATAGTGTTGTAGCCTTGAAACATTCCTGCCTGCTTCACACGCTCGCCGTCGTAGATGATCATACCGATGGAACCAAAAATAAAGCTGAATACTCCTGATGGGAGAAAGATTTCTGACACTTATGACGCTGCAGAGATAGACAGGAATAGATTCTCTTCAGAGTCATCATGAGTAAGTCACTGCTTTATAGGCCACGACACAACTTCATTACATTGTATCCGAGGGTCATATCTGATCAAAAATGTGCGGGACGAACTGACTTTTGTGAGAAACTGCCTGTCACATATTTGAAAGTACTTGTTCAGCTTCAGGCTACAACGGCACAAACTTGACCCTCAAAAATGTGTTTCCAGCAGAATTACTCAAAGCCATCTTTCTCAGTGTTTTTCAACCTTTTTTAAGCCGCCACACTCTTCGTTCATTGAAAAAAATCCAGAGGAAAACCACCAAATGTACCTGAGCCAAAGTGCAATTGTGCTTAGTCAAAAGTCCTGCTGAAAATCCCTTTTAATTTGGGAAAAAATGCAGCTTTTTTCCACACTTTTTACATGATATTTGTAGAAACAGATAATGAATTTGTTTAAACATGTCTTCAGAGAGGGGTGGGTTACACAGCAAAAGTATATCATAATTTATTTTATTCTTTTTATTTATTTATTTTAAATAACTGTTTTAATCTTATCACAATATTTTTGCATGATTTTATTGCAGTGTGGGGAATTACCAGACAAATCTTTTAACATAATTTGTCTCAGTTTCATAACAACAATGATTCGTTCTCTCTTCACATTTTGGAGCGCATTCCTTTGGTTCTGCATTAAGTTTTTCGCCAACTTTTAAACCATGACGCAAACTTTGCTAGTCCACGAGTGTCAATAAAGTTTTGAGCTGAGAAGTCATCTTAGCGTCTGCTCGCACTGCGGTGCAGACAGTCTTTGGCATCGACATGGAACGCTCCGTCATTCTGTAGTGGACATGTGCAGTCGAGTTAGAGGCGCATGTGGTTTAAAAATAATTGTGTGAGGAGTGCTCAACACAACAGCATAGATCTGTAGTGTATAGAAAGAATGTGACTGAATCCACGTGATTCCCTCACGTACGACCCACCTCTGTGAGGTGAAACTGGATGGGCACACCTGACCGTCGACACGCCGGTTGAAAACGCAGATCTATCTGATGCTGCCGACTCAGTACTACAACTTCTCTAAAATTGCACCAGTGTCTGGTTTTAAAATGGCAGTGGTGGCTACAAAAAGAGAGCAATGTTTGAGCTTCATTTCAGGGTCACCTGTCACTCACCCAGCTGAATATTCCGGACCCAAACACTCTGTTTAGTCTCCTTAAGGATTTTCTCAAAGTAAACCCCAGCAAAGCCGCTGGACAAACAGGCCATCAGCACGGCCATCAGACCCACAAACTGGACCCCGGCAGACAGGACCTTCTGCTCGGACTCTTGTCCAGACTCCGTGGGCCACTGTGGAAGAGAAAGAGAGCGATAGGTTTATAGTGGCTTCACTATTTTATGGTACTCACCTGGACGAGAGCGACCCCTGCCATCAGGAGCTTCAGGGAGAGCCACTGGTAGATGCCCAATTTCTTCCCCAACATGGAGACGGAGAACAGCGCAGTGGTGAGGATCTTTAACTGATACGTAACCTGCAGGGGAGACCAGTGTCTGGTTTACTACTCTTTGATAACTGGATTATCTTGTTGTGGATAAACATACTGCCATTAAAAATATGCAAATGCAATGGTAACTGTGGAGTCTGCAGCCAGACACCTCCACCAACAGCTTTAATAACGCTGCCATGACAAAAAAAATCCAGTGATATCAAGTGATCCACGGCAGTACTTGTGGCAGGGGGTGTTTTAGAAAAGATCAGGTTCCAGGAAAGCGGGTGAGAAAAAAAAGAAGCTTGTAGAACCTTGTTTGGTTCGTAATCTCACAAGAAAAGCAGGGAAAAAAAACAAATAAAACAGTTCATACAAAGTGCAAACTTAAAAAATATATTTCATTTCATGTGTGTGTCTCTCTGGTCTCCTCTCTGACTCTAATGTAGCAAGGAGAGAAACACCGAACCTGATAGGTGGCAGCATCCAGGTTGGATAATGCCACATACAGCAGGTTGTTCTGCAGCGTGTAGATTCCCGCAGGAACAGCCAGCTTCAGCGTCTCCTTCGGCTTGTTCACCATCTCCTCCTTCAGCACCTGGCTCATTGCCCGCACACTGAAATCTGCCCCAAGGCCAACAGCACATCATCAAACACATCAGTGGTGAAGGACCGAAGAGGACCGTCACTCACTGTTCTCCATCAAGACCAGAAAGGTGCACGCGACAATCTTCAGCACCTCGGCAAACACCACCGCCGAGGAGGCCAAGTATCGAGGGCCTTCCTCTTTCAGGGTGCGGGAGTATCGCATGGTGAGCACCAGCGAGGTGGTCTGGAACACCAGCACCACCAGAGACATGTACTTGAGCCGGTGTGCCGACACCATTGTGGCTGACTCTCCTGGAGAGGATATCAATGGAGCCTTCGGGGGGAGACAAGATAGAGAGAGTTAGAGGCAAGATTCCTATCATTTACAGGCAGGTGTCCACAAACAGGGCCATCTACAAGGTTGTTTGGGTGATGGCAGCCATAAAGGAGACAATGACGTGACGACACTTTGATGATGGAATGTTGGTCTGTCATTAGAAAGTTGTTGATGGCTCAGCCTCAGGGGGGCGTTTGTGTCGGCTCAGGTTTTCACACAAGCTTCCCTCGGGTCGCTGCGTTTTAGGACAATGATCATGACCAGAGGAATCTATAAACAATTCCAGGAGATCCAGCACCTTTTTAAAAATAAAATAAATAAATCATTTTTTAAAGCTTCGTTCCATGAGTTCCAAGAGAGACCACGAGATCATACAGATTTTCTAATCCATTACCCCACCTTTGTTTGTCTGTCTTTAAACGTCGCCTTATAGCTCACCACAAATACTGACACAAAGCTAAAGCCATTTGTCAACACAGTTCTGCATGTGTTGAAAACAGGTTACCAGACTCAGAACTTCAACATCACCAATTTCCAAAGACGTACAATCTTCCCTCCTTACTTTTGTCGTCCCAGGCGAGCTCATACTCATCTCCAGTCGCTGTCTTTTTTTTTAGGGGGGGTTGAAATTGCTTGACGGTCAAACCATTTGCTGCTTTGAAATGGACTTGGACCGGAAGTAACAGTCCTTTCTAACACAGGTGAGTTAAGTATTAACTTCTTTACAGCGACCTAGTCGCCAACAAACCTATGGAATTCTCCAGTTTTATTCAGATTCTTGTTATCCTCAGAAGTCAACTATTAATCGACCAGTTCATCACAGACGGACACAATATTATCGACTAAGCTGAAGAAAGCAAGAGTATAGCAAGCTAGAAAGTGTGAACTGGAGGAGGGGTGTGTTCAACACACTGACCTCCTTATGCCGTGGCTCTGCTGAGCAGTGGGCAGAAACAGCACAATCCCCCTCTGTTTGAGGGAGCGGGTCCTTCAACACACCCACGCTCTTTTAACCATCGAGGTTTCCCTCCGCGGCTGACTATCTCCAGAGAAGCACTTATCAAGGCCGCGTTTCTCTTGCATGCCTGAAGTAGCGTCACAATAGCCTGTCTGCCGAGATTTGAAAGCTATTGTGACGGACCTAAAGAGAGTGAGGATCACTTTCCAAGGATTAGATTACAGTAAACAAAAACACTGATGGAGGTGGAGCTAGTTTATATATATATATATATATATAAACAGGTGTGCATCACGCCCTTGTTAATCCTTCCATCACCCCAGTCGGAGCCTAGAATGTATATGTTTAGTCATCCTTTATTTCCTTCATCTGACCCAAACATTGGTCTGTTTACTTCCCTCTTCCAGCCAAACTATTGCTTTTCATATCTATCTAGCTCATAGAAACGCCTTACTCCTTTACATCCTGCATTTGCAGTATTTTCCTTCTTTAATACTTTGTTTCCCTTCCATCTTCCATCACACTTCTTTACTGGCAGTGACACTTCAGCATGTACCTACCATCCTACCTGTTGCCTCCAGCTCCCTTCCTCCCATTTCACCCTCTTACCATTTCACACCGGAAACAGCCTCCGCTTGTCTTTGCTACAGTCTTTTTCTGACACTATCTTTCTGGTTTTCTCACCGTTCAAGTATTTGTCACCACATACACCCTTCACTACATGGTGACCTTTATTCCTTCCTACGACTGAGGCGACTGTTAAGAGACGGCGCAACACCGGTGTCACTCCGCTGATCGTCCCATGCGAGGAGGGTAGAGAGCCGTCATCACTTCCTCTGAGCGGCCGCATCTGTAAATCTCCATCCCGCTTACCTGTGGGCTGACGTGGTGCAGCGGAGAAGTTCATTCGCCGGACACAAGTCGAGCTCCGACGCTTCTCAATCGGAGAATCCCCTCACGTGTCAAGCGCCTCACCTCACCAGCCTCACATTTGGGGCATGAACCGTGGCACTGGTTGAGTTACGGCTGAGAACTTCTCTGGTGTCTTGGGTCGGAAAGTTGCCTCCCCCACGAACCAGGACGAAATGGCTTTACGAGTGACTGAGGACACCTGCTGGACGGATTTATAACGCATCGATTATATTATTATAGGGTGAAATCCGCATCTTTTTTATTGTTTTTTTTTTCACGCTGAATTTTCAAGCTCTGCTTTCAGCATTTTATTTTAATTTGTTTTATTTTATTTCACAGCAATATTGACTCAAATGACTATTGTATCTGCTCTGTTTGGTATTTGTACAGCCGCCCGGTTGATTGATGTCTATCTAAATTGTCCGTGAATGTGTAAGCAATTCTGAGTACACACCTGCAATGACCTTTCCTATTTAACCGGGATGAAACTGGATTAAATGAACATTGGCTACTGAGGTTACCAGTCTTCCCTAGTCTTCCGCATGACTGTCAACATCTCCTGTATTTTCTCAGCATGGACTCATGAGATAGTGTTTCAGAGTAACTATTTTTATCGCTGCTTTCAATGTCATTCTTTTTTACAGGTGTGAAAATGTATTAAGTAGTGGGCGAGTGGCCGGAAATGACCAGGACTGATTCATATTAGAAAGAATTGAATGGATTAAAAAGACAAGATCAATGGAGTTGGACAAGCGGCCTTCTGTACATGGTACGTTTGCTGTGAAAGTGCACAGCTGCTGGCCCAGTAACTAGTCATGACTGTTACTGAACTGGCCCAATGGTTTGAACCAAGAGCTGCTTCATCATCTCTGCTGCTGGTGCCTGAGCTACTCTTTGCCACAAGCATCTTTGTGCCCTTTTATTCTCTCAGTCTGTCCATTATTCATCTCCTTTTGACTTTGAACAAAGAGGGAGATGTCTTTTTAATGGCAAAATATGGGATATTTTTAGACATTTGTGTACGTTTGACTTTCGGATCATCATAAACGCTAACATTAGAAATGCTGCAATACAGTCTTGAACTGCTCTTAAAACTTATGCATACAGTGCAGTGAAATTAGCTGGTAAACTGTACAGTTAAGTGCTGTACTGGCATTTGAGTAGAGGTTGTGTTGCCAATGCAAATGTTGCTAACTTGTGTGGGGACATTCATTCTTAAAGTTTAATGACATTTCATTTTGATATGAAGGAGACAGCCCTCAAATTTGCATCTCACTAGCTTGGATTTTCTCTGCGTTCACTTTGTTTCAGCAAAAGTGCAGTGGATTAAATATGGTGCGGTGACAGGTCCAGTGAAACTAAAGAATGAGGTGAGGTCAGAGGTGTGATGAATCTCACGGCGCGGCATCAGCACTGCTGCCGGGCTGAGCTGTCTCTGTGTCTTCCTTCTGAGTGCTGGCGCCGGAATCGGTTTCCCTCTCCACTTTTTTGCAGCACTTTTTCTCTGAGAACTTTTCATAGATGAATATGATGCCGTGGCAGTCGATCTCCCTCAAGGTTTGGACGAAGCAGGAGAACACTCGGTCTTCGCCGCAGTTGTTCTGGCAGATGACTGAAGTGAGTTTGTAGGATAACTTCTCCTTCCCAATGAGGATTTTAATGACTTTGGATGGTTTCACTTCATTGGTGTGCATCAGTCCGTCCTCAGACACGCGAGGGAGGTACACGGTCAAAACATCCGGGCAGGTGAAATAGGTCATTCCTGCTAACTGCAAGCCACAGTCCACGCATTTTTCCGGGACAACTTCGACCTTCCCTCCAGAGCTTTCGCCGCTGGCTGCGCTGCTTTGACTCAATGGCAAATTCAAAAAGTAAATGTTCCCCAACCCTGTGGTGATGTCTGAGAAATAATCGCAATTTCTGCATCGACCTATGTCTTTTCTCGCAGCGGTAGTTTGGACCCCGCAGTCGTTCAGCCAACAGAGCAAAGGTCCGATCAAGTCCAGCGGATGGTTCTTCTCTCCGACCTGCAGCGTTGGCAGTCTCTGGGCCAGTTCATTCAAAAGCTCCTGCAGCTCCTGAGAGCAAATGTTCCATGTCGGGTTCTGCAGCGCGGTTGAGAATGCCTTGGCAAATTTGGGGGGCATCAAGGATTTTTTGGCGAGAGACGTCGGGGGGAGGTCTCGCAGTTTTTGATTCACCACCTCAACGTTACTGATGGCTTGCAAAGTGGCATTCAGCCAGCTGTTCTCCCAGCAGGAGTGGCCGCTGATGGACTGTCTGAAGGACTCATGGCCGGGTGCTTGGGTGTTTGTGACTTCTAGAGGACGCAGTGTGTCTGCAGGAGGAGCGTCCTCATTCTCTGCTGAGGCTAAGAGGGTCTTGATCAGCCTCACAGTCTTGGTCACTAAAATGCTCAGCGCTAAACATAAAAGTAGACCCAGCATGTATCTGCGAGCGCCTCCCAAACCCCACCGTGCCAGAGAATATGTGAACGCGCCGCAGTGAAAGCCACTGCCTTATATAGACGAGAAGAGATTGATGTGACGTCATTACGTTGCGCCAAGCATGTGATAATGACGTGATAAAGCGACATGGCGGCGCGGCGCTCTGCGTCTCTTCTGTTTAGAAGAGGTACTGAAGCAACTTTTCGGGATCCACAACTTCTGACAACGGATGACAGCGCTACACCTTGACGTTCCTGCACGACTTGTGATAACTGCCGTTCGATATTTAGCTTCTTTTTGGCCACTTGTGCTAGCATGCTAGTTGGTTAGCCCTTGTTGACAAGTAAACTCAAGGTGCATTTGAGGACCGACCTTTACACCGTAAATATATCCACAACTATACACTGTTGTGAATATATTTAATATTTATTGATATATATTCGGGTTCATCGAGTGCATACGTTTTCTTCGTGGTCTGTATTTAATCCGTTAACACGAGATCAGCAAGCTTCATTCGGTGTTGACCTTTTACTCTGACTTTGATTTTTTTTGTCATTATTCCATTATATTTCCTTAATATTTATTTGATTGCACTCTCAAATATTTTTGTGCATGCCATTCGTTCTTTGTGTATAGGTGTTGGTGGTCTCCTGAAGAAAGGGTGTAGCCTTCCAAACTCAACGTTACTATATCAGCGACATCGGTGTTACTTCTGGGGGAAGTGGATAAATAGCACTTCTCCTCATGTGGTTCGACCAGCTACAGTTAGACCTGCTTACCCGGTACCCAAGGTACAAATAAACAATTAAGGCTTGTTGCAGAATCTGTGGCCTTGGTGTTAATAACTCTTCTGTTGACTGTAGCATATTGTGAAACCAGGTTATGTCGGTACTGGTGTGGTCCCAGAATGGCCAGACTACATTGAGATCAAGGACCAGGAGCAGGTTGATGGCCTCGCCAGAGCCTGTCAACTTGCCCGACATGTACTGCTGCTCGCTGGAAGCAGTCTGAAAGTAAGAAGTACGAAGCAGTTGTATCTGATGAAGCACACTAAACGTTTATCTTCTGTTTCCAGGTTGGTATGACGACCGATGAAATAGATTTCATTGTACATCAGGAGACAATCAAGCACAGCGCTTATCCATCCCCTCTGAGATACGGTGGCTTCCCAAAATCCGTGTGCACATCTGTGAACAATGTTGTTTGTCATGGTATCCCAGACAGGTGATGAAATCTAAATGGCAAAGCGACGTTTTGCTCCGATCATAGAGTCAATGAGGCTTCTCCTTATTTGCAGTCGGCAACTCCAGGACGGCGACATCATCAATGTTGATGTCACTGTAAGTTAAGAGAAAAGAAGTCAAAGCAACATTAGCACAGACTGATTCAATCCTCTTCCTGTGTTAGGTGTATTTGGATGGTTACCATGGTGACACTTCAGAAACGTTCCTTATTGGCCAAGTGGATGACGTTGGGAGGCAACTGGTGGAAACGGCTCAGCGCTGCCGGGATGAGGCCATTGCTGTTTGTGAACCAGGAGCACCGCTCAGCGTAATAGGAAACACTATCAGGTAAACACAACCAACTCCTGTGTTACATTTCCAGGCTCTATTTTTGACAACAAATATGTTCTGCAGTGAAATAGCTAACGCTAGCGGGTTCCAAATATGTCCCTATTTTATTGGACATGGAATCGGCTCCCACTTTCACTGCCATCCTGAGATTTGGCACCATGGTGAGTTCCACGTGTCTTAAAATCTCAACATAAAAATGTGTAGTTGAATTTTGGTTTGGACAGATTCCATTTGTCTTGTGTTCCCTTGCAGCAAATGACAACAACATGACTATGGAGGAAGGGATGGCATTTACAATAGGTAAAAACAAGTCTACATATTTATGAAATGGAAGTGGCTACATCCTCTAGTTTTCACAGAACCTATACTGATGGAGGGCTCACCTGAGTTCAGAATCTTGAGGGACAAGTGGACTGCCGTGTCAGCAGACGATAAAAGGTACTGTGGAGCCGACCAACTAATCTCAACACAGTCACTTATGTCCTCTAAGTTCAATTCTCTTCTTTCCTTCAGATCTGCTCAGTTTGAGCACACCGTAGTCATCACAGCTGACGGTGTGGAGATTCTCACCAAACTTCCAGAAGAGAACGATCGGTGACCTGAAAGTTCACATAGACACCTGTCTCTCACTTGCTGAGGCTACAACATGAACCTCAACCACTGTGGTTTTATTTATGGCAACCATGCACTGCAATTGTCTACTGTTTATAAAAAGAAATGTGGCATATTTTGTAAATATTGAATAAAATAGTGTTATTTCTGAGGTAGTTTCTGTTTGCTTTAGGGAGAAAATATTTTTTGCCGACATATATGACATATAACAATTAAGTGGACGTGTAAAAGTAAATGTGATGCAGTTTTGATCTAGCCTGTCTAGTTTTTTTAGCCACAAAATACTATGAATTAATGGTAGAAAAGTGCCAATGTAATGTACCACATAGGGTTGCCAACAAAAAAACGAATAAAACAAACAATACAGGCCATATTTAATCAACTTTAACCTACTATGAAGTCGAAGATGTCCAAGATATGTCACTTTTTCTCCATCAACCGCCCTCATACAAAGCTGAAAAAGTACCCAAACGAATGAGGGTGAATGTCCAACAAACATAGGGAAGTAATGATATAGTCCGCTAGATGTCAGCAGAGGCCGTTTCTAACGTCAATGTCCCGCGTCCCCAACCACAATATAGGCCTTAATAACATTTTGTTTTTCAGTTGAAGACGTTCAATAGCTTTTTAAGTGACCATGCAAAAGTAATTTTATGTAAATAGGTTATGATTTTAAGATTCAGTTAAGAACTGAATATTCCATGTCATTTTAGCGACTTTAGAACGACATTTTAAAATGACTTGAGTGTTTGCTTTGACATAATATACATGGCTTATGATGATTTATTTGAAACGGCTACTATTTTCAGTATGACTGACTGGTTGTGCACTGACTGACAATTGGAATCGTGGACACGGGCCATCTGGCGGGCGGGTGTCCGCTCCCTCCTATTGTGCCCATTGCCAATCAAAAGGGTGCGGCAGGAGCATATAGCAAATAAGGGAGGGTCATGTCCAGTCAGCAGTGATGCACACCTTAATACGTTTTTCTTTCTTAATTACCGGAGAATTCTGTCAGCACTCACTTGGGGGGGAGGAGGGGGATCTTGGGAGGAGTGAGGGTGGGTAAGAGTATAGGATTTCAGGAGAAGAAGGGAGTGGCAGGTTGATGTTCAGCTAAAAAGTCTTGGTCTTTTTCTGCATGTTGGGGCTTATTTTTGCTTCACCTTCCTCACCTGGGAGCCTCTGAAATCTTTTGGATGAGATATTGTATGGCGTTATTGAAGAAACATGAATTATTTTAACCCTGTTCCCCACTATTTTCATCACTCATCTCCCACCTATGTTGATAATTCCTCACGATTCTTCCAAACACACATTCCAGATCGCTGCCAGCAAACGGGAGCCTCCCTGTCATATCTCGCACTTACCTGAGAGGCAGCGCAGCGATCCACGCTGACAAAGCAGGGTGTGATTTTGACATGTGTGGGCAGGTACGGACCATCGCCTCTGAAAATGTGCTGAGTTTAAATGAGTAACTTATTTAAGACACTTGAATCATGGAACATGAAGAACATTTCAGATTGTTTCCGAAGTGCTCACCAAGGAGGGCGAGTGGCTACAGGCTGAGACGACACACGCAACGTGATACACAAGTCAAACCAGTGTCAGTAGACTCAGACTCTGTTGTTTAAAATCATGGATGAGTCAAGCGACTTGTAGGGTTCAGCTATGGGAGACCAACGTTTGAGGTCTGCATGGTGCATATATTCGCTTTAGAATGTGGCGTCAGAGGTGGGATTGTTCCTTTAAGCCACTGGAATAAATGCTTGTGTACTGCATGAGTACACCAGGATCGAGGTCCCTCTCCTGCTGATTGACATTTACTAGTTGGAGGCTTCAGCCTCCATTTAACAGCCATGTTTACAGGAGTGACTCGGCCCTGGACCACAGGTTAGCCACCGTGGCTTTGCTGCCTTGATCCCTGGGTGTGGTCATGAGGCTGCAGTGTCTTTTGAGCCCTCAAAACTCTCACTGATCTCATACAAAACAAGACCACCACAATAAGAGCAGTGGTGTGTGGTGTGTGTACAACACTGCAAAGTCTTTGATAATGGCTGTGGTCTTCCTCTGCTGTGGTCTTCCTTTGCTATGGTCTGGGACTCACAGACATACACTCACATAAGAGCGAGGTGCTTTTGTTTGACCACGCAAAAGCAGGTTTTTCAGCCTCATTCAATCACCTTGTTACAAACGCAATGGCTGATGAGAAACCTTGCCACTGTGAAACCAAACATTTATTTCATGTGGCCCCCAAGAGCTCAAATTTAAAAACTAGATGTCTGTAGGCTGAAGTGCCAGGGATTTGCTTGCCTGTCCAGGGTGTCCCTCATCTTTAGCCTGAGGCAGCTAGAAATGCACAGGAAAACAAAATGCTTATTATAGATACACTAAATGGTGGCTGTTTAATACATTTTTAATGGAATCTCATTGGTATCTTGTAACCTTAATGTAAATAGCTTTTGTCCTCTACACCTCCCTGGGGCTGGTGTCTTTGTGAAAGACACCTGATTCATCCCTCCTCTTTAGAGTGATGAGATTATGTTTCATGCAAAAGCGAGGTGAACACAGAGACAGAGAGAAAGCAGAGGTGAGACTCTAGGACTGAGATGGCCAGAGTGCGGCCCGGGGGCCACATGCAGCCCTTTGCCTGTATTTATATGGCCCGGTGGAAGTCTACAAAAGAAAGTCACATTGAAAAGCTATTAAAGATGGTAACCTTGTGCCTTTAAATGTTAAAAAGCCTGTTCATTACATACTTATACTGCAAAGATAATCACAACTTTCAATATTTATGATTTATATTGACAATATTTCAATTTAAAAAGTATAGAAAATGAAATAATATATAATAAATAACACATTTTAAGCTGATTCCCCTTGTTCTATGTTACTGAAGTCACAAAAATCCAATTAAATTCAAAACTCTTTTTCCTTCTGCCCTCACAAGAGTCACAGATAGTGTGGCCCTTCACGAAATCTGCTCTATAGAAGTCTCAAAAATATAATCCGCCAGGCTAACTAGTATTATGATCCTCATTCGTGGACTTCTTCTTACTTACTTACTTCAAGTAACTCTAAGCTCATGTAAAACAGCTGCTAAAAAAAATAGACGCTTTATCAAAGTAAAGATTAACTAGAGCAAAAACATCCATTGTCAAACTGCGATGAGTGCAATATTCGGAGCCGGCACTGTTTATTATTCAGTTTTGTGTAGATCGATTTGTGATCATAGTTTTTAACATTTTCATATTTTGCAGTGATAAAAGTTCAGTGTGTTCAATTGTGCAAGGGTGCAAGTGTGAGCATTGATCAGTGTCCCGAGGCTACACTCTTCACTGCGACACACACCCTATCGCTGTGTTCTTCCTGCCACACCCTCAGGAGAGTGTGTTCACCTGAAGCTGCAGCTTCAAGAACAAATACAGGGCTGTGGCTCGGGCTTGTCCAGGCGCTTCATTTTTTAAGTGTGTGCGTCAGCGACTATGACTTTCCTTAGCATTCCTTAAGGCTACCTTTTTCTCTCTTCCTGCTCTGTTATATTCTCCAGCAGCAGAAAACTCATATAGTACATGGAACATTGTTATAAATACAATACATAATCATATATTATGATTAGTATAACAACATTTCTAGCCGACCACATATATCTAAAGCTTACTGCGGCCCTAACCAGCCCTCAGGCCTCGAGTTGCACACATGCTCTATAACCTTGAGGCAGAACAGACTGAATAAACTCCCTAAAAGAAATATCCAATCCAGAATACTGACTTTCAAAGGCAGGTTTTTAAACCCACACACAGCACTCACATTCCTCTGCCTTGCTGTCGCCCGGCTTGCTCCTCCTCAGCCATTTATTTCTGCCTTTTGTACAGTATGGAGGCAGTTTCTCTCCCTGGCTCCCGATCTGTCTGCCCTTTCTCTCTCCGCACACACAAAGCCTCCGTTGTCTGTCGAAATTCTGCGTTGCGGGGACAAGCTTTGGGTCAGCGTCTCATGGAATGCCTTGGAAAAGATCTAGTGAGTCTCTGACTCACTGAATGAGTCATGACAGAGGACACTGTAGTGATAGCATGAAGTGAACAGGAAGATATATTGAGCACATCATGCAATTATTTACTCCTGAAATGACCTGTTTATTTTCTCTAGGTTGCGCTTAATAAAGTCATGTTTATTATCTGTATTATCAGGATTTGTTGGGACATAATAGTTGTATTAAAGATGTGATCTCTGAAAGATGATGGAATGGTGATGCCGCTGTCGTGATACGCTTTTATTTTGGTTTTATTTTGTGTGGACTGGTCCTGTGTTCTCCTCTCTGCGTCTCCCTGAGCTTGACCTGTTAATGGCACACACCTGGAACTGATTCCAGATTGACTTGCTTCATTCATGTTCGCTTCCTTGGTCTTCAATAGTTCAAGTACTGGCGAGTCAGTTCTGTTGTGCCACTTGTTTAATAAACCATTGACTTGGATTCGTGTTGTGGAGTCGCCTTGCTGCTGTTGCCACTCGCACTTTCTTCCTTGCCACTGTGAAACCAAACATTTATTTCCTTCCTAACACAACAAGCAAGTTAGGTGGCTCAATGATGCTCTGTCTCTCAACCAATCAGAGCCCAGGATACTGAACAGCGCGCTGCGTTAAATCGCATCTCTGCAAGTAGCATGATGTTTACGTCTAACCAAACGCGATAAAATATCATTTTACATATTGGATTTGTATGGGGCCTAGTTGAGGCACCCCGCGCGCGGCCCTGGTCCTGTCAGCCGCGGCCCTGCCCCGTCTCCTCTCGCAGATTTGATTTGTTTATGCCTGTTTCAAAGAGTTTTCTGTGCGCGAGGGGAGGAGCCGGGAGCCTGTCAACCGGACCACAATCGCCTCTCCAACATTCCCAGCCTGCTCCCGCTGCACGGAGCTTCTCACCTTACACAAGTCCGGGGGGAGATTTTTGGGAAGGTATCGTCTCATGGCGCCCGCGCTCACCTGTGGACTCTGGCTGCTCGGCCTCCTCCTGGGTGCCGGACCAGTTCGTTCCTTCAACCTGGACACGGACAACGTCCAGCGGAAGAACGGAGACCGGGACAGTCTGTTCGGCTTCTCCCTCGCCATGCACCGGCAGCTTCAACCGCAGGACAAACGCTTGTAAGACACCAGCTTGTTGTGAGGAAGGAATGTGCTGCAGTTGCGCGGTGTCGGAGCTCAGGTGTGCTCAAGCGCTGTATTTGCCAACTCAAATGAAGGATGTAACTATTAAATATGTAGTCAATTCCAATGTCAACACTTCAGAGTATATTCATAAGACGCTATAGGACTTAAAAACATGGTGTGGAAACCGTGCCATGTAGTTGAAACATACAAATATATGAAGGAACAGAAAGGTACTATGTTCAGTTATAAGTTTAAACTACAGAATGTTAATTACTTCGATTTATTTGAAAGAAATATGATGAAATTTGTGTGTCATAGTTTTACCTTGAGGGCGGTAAAGCAGCTGCACACGGCCCCTGGGTTGCTCTTTGACTTGTGTTGATGTGCTCTAGAAGTCTGTTACACTTCATTCATTGTTTAATATTATTCTGTCCCTCACCGCTTTCCCTTCTTGGTCCATTGTTGTAGTGACTAAACAAAAGCTTTATTCAATATAGACTTCAACCAGGGCTTTTTTAAAATTTTATTTTAAATAAGTTAGGTGTTAAACCTGTATGTAAACAATATTCGATTCCTCTTACAGTCAAAGGTTTGTGTGCTACTGAATTTCACTTCACAAAATAAGACATAATGTGGGTCAAAAACACTAAAATTCTGCTTATTTTATTTATTTATATTACATCAGGAGTCATGAGTCATGAGTAGGAGGAATTGGATGTGAGTTTGTTTTATTTATATGTACAAACATGTCTTAAATCCTTCAAACTTCAGTGCAAACAAACCACAATTTTTGCTTAGAAATCATATATCATGTCGCAAGTTTGCAAACAAACCAGTATTTTTTTGGGGCCGTCTCTTGACCAACAATATATATTTTTTTTACACTCCAATAACCATCCATTTGGTTTGGTGTACTCACAGCAATATGGCCCATCAGGCATTGATTCCTCAATAAACACAATTGAAGTCTAGTTCTGTGTCTTACAATAACTTTTACTTTCAACTATGAAGCAATACTTTAGGCAGCTGCGTACTCGCCCTTTAACTGTGAGTCAACTGCTGCTTCCTGTTAATGTTTATGAAGCCATTTTAGTTACTTATTTCTTAGGTTTTACTGTTGAGGAGTGGTTGCCTTGAATCATAGCGCAGTTGTTTCATAACGTCTGACATGGTTCTGTAGTAGTGTTATGGTCTGAAGAGGTGGCGTTGCTTATTTGTGGGGTTGCTGCACCCCCTTAAAGCAACTCAATGCCATATAAAAACACTCAGTTCATCACATTATCGATACAGACAATTTAGATTTGTCATTTAACCTGTATGTTTTTGGAATGTGGGAGGAACCCCACTTATTGAAAAGGAGGGTCACTGATGAGAAACTGGACAGGACGGGCGATAACTTATCGTACACGATATACCGCCAAACGCAATTTCCACTATGACAATTCTGCATCTCACGATAAATTCGATAAACACGCGGCTCACTCGCTGCTTTGGACCTGCATACATGAACATCACGAGACCATGACGTCTGCCTTGGTTCACATCAACACATGCAGTGAAAATGGTTGGATATTAGACGGACCTCCGCTCTGGTATTGGTGGTGGCGTCCCCATTAGGGTTCACTGATCGCGGACACACTCTCACAGGCAGCGCTAACGCTAAAACCCGCCGTCAGTTAAGGACCATCAACAAATTCTAAAGCGGTCAAAGTATTAGCGAAATCTTCAATAAGGCAATGAAAAACAACCATTTTTGGAGAGAGACTGACAGTTTGTATATTGATTTTGAGAACAGAATATGACAAAATTATCATTTATTCACTTTATTTCTAATATTTCTTCAATAGCATCGAGGAGCTGTGTTCATACGGGTCCATAGTTGAAGTCAACTGTTAGGAGACATGAGATACAGCACACAGACGGCTCAATTTAACCCCTAAATAAAGCTGGCAGAGGAGTCTGTCAGACACCAGCGGCTTCTACCAGAGACGTGAAACATTCAATTTCTCTTCTTTACACTTCGATAACTATTATATTTAAACATAAACAGATAATGATGTTGGAGACAAACTCCTCTATTATGTTTCAAGAGAGACTTTAGTGTCCAACACTTGAATGAAAATGTATTTATCGTGATAATTATCATTATTGCCGAAATTACCACATTTATTGCGATAACTTTTTTGTCCATATCGCCCAACCCTAATCTGACTGCAGCTTTTCCATGCTGTGCACACAAATCCAGTAAAGTCATCTGTGCACTACAAACAGTTGAACGTGCTTGAAGGCAGGCGTGAGTGTTTTAAATTACAACACAAGTTGGAATTCGAACATGCCTGTCGGAGCAGGAGCCCGTATTTGTCCGTTGACTTGGAGCTGTCAGAGATGCTTTTAAGACTAGCAGAGTGTTAGCTACTTCATTCCGTCAAATTTAACCCACATATTTCTGAAGATATCAGTTGGAGGTGCAGTGGTCTTTCACTCTGACAAACAAAATGTCATTACTACTCTTCCATCACTGCTCTCACTCAGACATAGATGTTCTAAACTGATGGGATCTGATAGTGGAGGGTGGGTGTCGTAACACCACATGACCCCATTGGGGAAGCATTCGTGACCCGGCTTGACAGTAGAGGTTTCTCTTTATGAACCTGAACCCTCCACGTCAAAACGCTCATGTGTCCACTTGCGTATTATTGTTAAAAGAGATTTCGGTTTGTAAAGCTCAGAAACTACGGATGAAAGGCGCTTGATACCAAAGAACAATAAGTGAGGTGAGGACGCCGACTGGAGGAATGTGCTTTCTACATCTGGGCACCAAAGAGAAGCTGTTATTCATCCAGTCAGGCTGCAGATTGATCTTGGCGCACAGGAACACAGAGGCTTGGATTCACTTTTAGACTCTCTTGATGTTGCATATTTCATTCCCTAGTTGTCCTTCACAATTCCTTCAAATTCTGCCCTGATTTTTGCATACAGTAATTTGTGACTTATTAATGATACATTGCTTGTGTGTGTGTGTGTCAAAACACACACACGCTCTGTTTTCCCAAATGCTTCCTCTGTGCAAGCACTTCCTCTGTTAGTGCTGACCGATCAATACATCTATAACTCTTGCTATTAAGCAACATATTAACATGGTTTGAACGTGATCTTGTCTATTTTCTGATAGGTACTAGTGGTGGGACGAAAAAACCTATACGTTTTTTTGAGGTCATAATCAAACAGAAAGAAAGTAGACATGATGAAGACACTGATGCAAAAGATCTGTTCAACTGTATTCCTGCACCGTATATCTGAAGTCAAGGGGGGATTGTTTAGAGTTACAGGTTTGTGAATATTCCTGTCCAAAATCTGTTTTTTTTTTTGTTTTTTTTTTTAAGTGTGTGTTGAATTGAATTTTATCTTTCAAATCCTAATGTTGCATTTTCTTATTAATAATACCACTACTACAACAAGTACTATGACTAAAAAATAATAATAATAATAATAATAATTAAAAAAAACAAAAACTTTTTTAATAGTTCCATCTTGGTGTCACAAATCATCATCCACTTATATTCTAAAAGTGTTATCATTGTATGTGTATTCATGTATTTATTATGATTAAATGCATCATGTAGTATTTATTTCTCATAACTATATTTTGCATTTTTCCTAATATTTTTGTACCCTTTTTACTTTTTAATTTTTCTTTGTAAATATTATAATTTCCTTGTGATGAAATTCTATTTTCAGCTCTATTGTGGTTCTGTGTTAGTCTTCATAATATTGGACCCAGCTACTTTATGCCATACGTTTTTCTTGAAATACATTTTTGTTTTGCATTTTATTCTCATTTCAATTCTCTTAGAAACTCTACATAAACATCAAAAGATCATCCAAGGTTCTTTTCTGCCGGCTGAAAATGGCTTTGCTTAGTGTCATCTGCTGTGCTCTGTTCCGTGTTAACTCAGAAGATCAAATGAGCATAAAGAAGACCAGAATGTAGCTGGCAGAAATACTGATGAAAATGGTCGCCGGGTAGATGCAATCTTGCAATTGTTGCTCATGTTAAAGAACAGGGCAGAAACCACATCAGTGCAGCTGCTCCCCTCCTGATGTGACAAAGCCACTGCTGTAAGTTAGTCAGAAATAAAGAGGTTTTTGACAAGGTCGGCGCGGCTGCTACGCAACATATGCTGATTCAGTTGTAGTTTACGATGCGCATCTGAATGAGCGACGTCTTTGTGCTAAGTGAGAGCGCACATCTGTTGCAGGCTGCTGGTGGGAGCCCCGAGAGCAGTGGCCTTGCCCGGGCAGCGTTCTCAAGTGACTGGAGGAGTGTACAACTGCGATATGGCCTCCAGCTCGACGTCGTGTACCAGGATCATTTTTGACGACGACGGTGAGGGAGTCGGTGATTTTATAAAATGTAACACCAATAACACCAATGAACTTAGAACTTTCTTCTTTGTAAAGAGGACCTGAAAACTGAAAGCAAGGAGAACCAATGGATGGGGGTGACCGTCAAGAGTCAGGGCCCGGGCGGAAAGATTTTGGTAAGATCTATAGAGGGTTTTCACGCCGTGTCATCAAACCCGGAGGCCGCCATGTTGGAGATACTCACCGCTCAGCACAGAGAGGAAGGCGATTCTGCAGTGTTTCCATGAAAAAATGCTGAATTACGGTCGTGTTTTGGACTGTACGAATCATTCCTATCGTGAAAAACATTTGGAATTTTATCGATTTCCAAAAGGAGAACAATGCCAGAAGTTGTCTGAAGAAAGGAGGCGCTTGTGGTTAGCGAAGCTGAACCAGGACCTTCGTGGCAAAACTGTGGATAACATCCGAATATTTTGCAAAAAAGTACAGCCTAAGTAACTATTAATTTGCATTATATTGCTGTGGAAGAGAATACACAGAATTTTTATCAGAACATATTTATTGATGCCAACATACACTCAGAACGTTCCCTTAAAAAGCTATCTCACACACAAAAATACTTCAGCACAAACTAAAATAGCACACAAGCTCAAAATGAAACGTCAAAATATTTATACATCACATTCTCATATAAGGTGCAAATGTCGTCGATGACTTGGTGTAACAGTGTCCTGACCTATCTGCACACCATCTGTTATACGCCTCCAAACTCTGGTAACATTTCAGGTCCTTGGCGGTGTATGGAATAGGCGGAAAAAACAGGTATCACGATATCAGGATAGGTCACCGACGGCAGACTGTCTGGGTCGCCGTTCACCCACGACGATGGAGCCAACTCATGTGGGTCTGCAACACCAATAAGCTCAACTCTTCCAAGTGTCACGCATTTTCGTGTTCATGAAGTCCCCCTCTGTATGTCTTGCCGCTCCCAACTCCAACATCTCCAACATGGCGGCTTCCGGGTTGCATGACGGGGTGATGGCGCTCAGTGAAAACCCTATATTCTTTAAACCTCCATCTGTCTGTTCTATTTGAGGGGAAAAAGTGACCTGTTTGCCTTCCAGACTTGTGCTCATCGATACCAGCGCAGAGCCAATGTGGGTAATAAGAAGGAAGAAGCGAGGCACATCATTGGTCGCTGCTATGTGCTGAGTCAGAACTTCCAAATCCGATCTTCGGAAGATGACGAAGGAGGTCGCTGGCAATTCTGTGACGGTCGGAACTATGGACATATGTTGTTCGGCTCCTGCCAGCAGGGCTTGTCCGCCACCTTTGACAAAGACTACCACTACTTGATTTTTGGGGCACCGGGAGCATACAACTGGAAAGGTAGTCACGGATACCGTCTTTGATACCAGCTTATTTATTTTTTTAAGCGACTTGACGGAGGATGTTTTTATTTCTCTCCTGGGACAGGCATCGTTCGCGCGGAGCAAAACAACAACACCCTGTTATTCATGGGCATTTATGACGACGGTCCGTTTGAAACGGGAGATGAGCTGCAGAAGGAGCCCCACCTGGTGCCTGCTCCTGACAGCAGCTATCTGGGTAAGACAAACGTTTTCATGAGCACATTCATGTTGCTTCTGCTTGGACAAAATATTTACACTCACGAGGTTAAGATGAACAAGCTCATGTGCCCTCATCTGGAGTGGTTGAGAATCATTCTCTCGCTCATCCTCAGGCTTCTCTCTGGACACCGGGATGAGTCTGACCAAGAGGAAACATCTGACTGTGGTGGCCGGAGCTCCTAGAGCTTATCACAGTGGAGCAGTGGTGCTGCTGACGAAAGGCGCGCAGACCAGCAAAATCTTGTTAGAGGAGTACACGTTGAAGGGGCCGGGGCTTGCGTCCTCTTTCGGATATGATCTGACGGTGTTAGATTTAAA
Source organism: Synchiropus splendidus (assembly GCF_027744825.2). Taxonomy (NCBI): domain Eukaryota; kingdom Metazoa; phylum Chordata; class Actinopteri; order Syngnathiformes; family Callionymidae; genus Synchiropus; species Synchiropus splendidus. The sequence continues at coordinate 7,970,233 of NC_071346.1, read as the reverse complement.
CAACGATGGGTGAGTCCATTCTGCATGTTCTTATTCGTGGCCTGAGTTGAGAACTGCGGCTTGTTAGATGGCTGGTTAGCAGCAGGGACTGTGGAGTAGTCTGCTTTCATTCTGTTGCCCGACTCTGGCACCGGTCGTATGGGGACTGAGCGTGTGCCTAAACAGGTCTGGTAGCTTGTTCTCCAGGGGTGTCTCCCAGCGGATCACCTGATGAACACGGGTGAATGGGTCCTGCAAGCCCACAACACAAGTGCTGAGCGGACAGATGCCGTTGAGGCCCATGAAAAAATAGTTAATTGTCTGTTGATGCTGAAAGACGTCCCCAGTCTTCTAACCCAGTGATTCTTAACCATAGGGACGAGGACGAGCGCCCCCTAGAGGTCCACTTAAAGGTTTTTGTTTGGGCCATGAGGTCCGCGAGACACTGAGTTTTAATGCATTAGCCACATATGGTGGCAGTAGTGAGTCACTGAATTGACTTGACGGCTGCAAATCTATGATAGTTACCAACTACGGAGGAGTTCTTGAAGAGAAAAAATGATAGAGAAAGTAATGGCGCCCCCCAGACAGTAAAAACTGTTCATGAAGCAGTTGTGAAAATAAATTAAACATTAAACATTTTATGGCGATACTATCATTTAGACTTTACTTGTATCTTCTTTGGAGTTTAAATACAATATATAATATTTATTTTATAATATTCAGATATGATTTTATATTATATTTATTTTATTCAGAATTTTATTCAGTTTTTCCAATTTTCTGACTTGCACCTGGTTCTGTTGCTGGTTGGACTTTTCCATGACAAATATCTTTGCGATGATCACATGGTTTCATGTCATTTCACAAGGTTTTGGTTTGTTTACGTGTAAGTAGATTAAATGTGGCTATTGAACACAAATGAAATAAAGAGTAGGTCCCAGAGATGGAAAAGAACCCGTCTTCTAACCCCCCTGTCTTCATCAGATGGGATGACTTGGTGGTCGGGGCGCCTCAGTACTATGAGAAGGACTCTGAGATCGGAGGAGCCATCTTCATCTACATCAACAACGGCGGGGATTGGAACAGTCCGACGCCCACCAAACTAAACGGGCCGCAAAATTCCATGTTTGGCTTGTCTGTGGAAACTCTTGGAGATATTAACCAAGATGGTTTCGATGGTGATGCTGCATGTCTAAAGAGTGTGCAGAGATGGGGTCTAATATGTTTTTTTTTTTTGACTGTTGCAGACTTTGCAGTGGGAGCCCCGTATGCAGACGACGGTGCCGGGAAAGTGTTTGTCTATCACGGGTCGACTGAGGCGCCAGAAGAAGCTGCTCAGGTACCAAATCAACTCATGAGTTCAGCAACGTTCCTGAATGAACGTTTTTGATGGGTCACTTCAGGAGATATCTGGGAAGCCTTTAAATGTGAAGCAGTTTGGTTACTCACTTGCTGGCAACATGGATCTGGATGAGAATTCCTTGCCTGACATGGCTGTCGGCTCGCTCTCTGACGCCATCTTTGTTTTCAAGTAAGCGAAACCCAACCTTTCTGATCGAGCAGTAGCCTGTGTGACACGGTGCGTCTGTTCAGATCCCGACCCGTCATCAACATCAAGAAGCAGATCCGCTTCTCGCCCCAGGAAATCGACCTGACGAATAAGAACTGCGGCGAAAACTTCTGGTATGTTTGTCCCGTCTGAAATGTTCTGCTGAGAGTTGAGATCAGATTCTGACTCCTGATGGTGATGTTGTTTTGTCAACAGCTTAACTATCGAGGCTTGTTTTAGCTACACTGCTAACCCTGCGAACTACTCGCCCAGACTCAGTAAGTCATCTGGAGACTGGTGTTTTTGTTGAGAACCTTTGCTTGTCATTCGGGAATCTTCTCCGCTCCATCTAGAGGTTGAATACAACCTGGAGGCCGACGCTGTCCTCAGAGAGAAGGGTCTGCTGAGTAGAGCGTACTTCATCGCAGACGGCAAAAAGAGCCACTCGTCTGTCGGGACAGTTACTATTGAAGGGAAAGGGAATGACCAGTGCATCACACAAGTGCTTACAATGAAGGTAACACATGACTCTGTTTGGTTTTGAGCTCTGAGTCGGGGTGTTTGTGTAAAGTCCCACCGTCCTCAGGATGATATCCGAGACAAGCTGCACGGGCTCCCCATCGACGTGAGCGTGAACATCCAGGGTGCTGACCGAAAGCGTAGACAGGCTTCCGGACTCACGCCGGTCCTCGACAAAAAAGCGCCAGCGACGACGAGATCCGAGGTTTGAAGACAAGTTAAATCAAACACCCACCAAAAAAAAAAACCCTACCTAAAACAATGATTCTTTGGCATCAGGTGCAATTCCGAAAGGAAGGATGTGGCAGCAACAATATTTGTGAGAGCGACTTGCAAGTGAAATATCGCTTTGGCAACAAGCCCACGGACAACGACCCCTTCACTCCTTTGGAACTGTGAGTCATTTAACTGAGCTAAACTGGTTGGTTTGAATATATAAAGATCAGAACTCTGATTTTCCTTTGTGTTTTAAAGGCAAAACGGCGTTCCGGTGCTCACGCTCAGCGACCAAAAGATCATCGCCCTGGAGGTCACAGTGACCAATAAGAATGCAGATGATGCGCACGAGGCGTCATTGATCTTTTCCCTCCCTCGCTACCTTCCTTACGGCGGTTACAACAGTCCACTCAGCGTCGGTATCACCAGGCTCCTGGCTACTTTGCTTCCCACTGATTCCAGATCTTGTGTTTGATTCCAGGAAAAGCAAGTATCTTGCAAGCCAAATAGAAACGGCTCCAAGGTTGACTGTGAACTCGGGAACCCCTTCAAGAGAGACGCAGAGGTGAGCGGTGCTCTTCTAATACCGACACTTTGAGCAACTTGTTTTTATAAGTGTCTCTGTGTTTTGTTTACAGACTACATTCTACATCACTATGGGAGCTGCAGGCATTACTCTCAACAACTCCGAAATTGAGGTCGACCTTCTGCTAGAAACGTGAGGTCGCCTCTCTTTAGCGTCACCAATGAGCTGCCCTGACCTCTGTTTGTCTTGACAGGACCAGCAAGCAGACCATTTCGCCCCTGAAAGCCAAGGCTAAGGTGGCTATCGTGCTGCAGCTGTCTGTCACTGGGTAAGGTGTCACACTGAAACGTGCTGGTTCGTGCTTTTTAACAGTCGTCTTTCCGCATTGGTCCAGACAAGCGCAGCCGTCTCAGGTCTACTTCTCACAAAATACTAAGGGTGAGAGCGCCATGAAGTCAGAAGGAGACATCGAGAGTCTCATCATGCACCAGTTCAGAGTGAGTCTGACGAAAACGGGACGCTTCAGCCTGTTTATGTGACCAATTATTCTCACTGGACAGATCATTAACTTGGGCAAGCCGCTGGCACAGTTCGGCACCGCCACCCTCACCATCGATTGGCCTAAGGAGATAGACAACAAAAAATGGCTGCTGTACCTGACCAAGATCAGCCACTCCGGCGTGAAGAACGTCGAGTGCACGCCCAAGGAGGAGATTAACCCTCTCAAAAAGGCGAGGGCTAAACAACAGTTTAAACTTGCAACAATTTGACGGCTGTTTTTTAAAAAAAATATATTGTTTCAGCTGCCAAGTAGGTCAAGAAGAGCCGCAGACAAGGACAATGAAAGCACACTTTCACGTTTGGTGGACTCAAGGAAGTCCAAAACCCTGGTACATGGTTTTCTACGACTGTTTTGACGCTGGTATTAGCCATTTTTTTTAACAGCATCCTTGGTATGGTCTCTTCTTCGCACAGACGTGTGGCGATGGAGCCAAGTGTGTGACGATGAAGTGCCCCCTCCTGGACATGGACAGTAATGCAATCATCACTCTTCACTCCCGCCTGTGGGACCCCACTTTGGCACAGGTACCGATGGACCATGACGCTATGGTTGTGTATTATTGGCTTACTTCATATGTGGGAGTAGTCAAAATAGTATGCAGCATAAAGAAATGTGGAAGATGTATTAGACTATTTTACAATCCAGGAAACAAGCGTTCAATGGTAATATACTATAGAGAAACCTAACCTTTTAAAAGTAATTTATTTTAACCTCTTGGGTTCCCCGTGTACATGTCACATGTTTGCCTTTCAGGGCCATGGACTCGTGCAACAACAACTCCCGACAATGTAGAACTTGTGAACTGACAAATTCAGTGTACTTATAATATGTACAGTAAAGTATCAAGCTTCATATGAGTTGGCATTTTAGAAAAAAACCCCACCATTATTATTCATAGCAGAAAAGTAGGTCATTCTTCTTTGCAAAAACAACTTTCCTTACAAATTCAGTTATTACTCTTTCTAGGTAACTCCTATTCCAAATTGCTGAAAGTTAAACTCAAGAAAAGCTCAGGCCTGAATAGGTCACCTTGATGCCTTTCCTTCAATCTGTTTTTTTTTTTTTTTTTTTAATTCCAGTGTTTACATTTTTATGTCACGTACATGTTTTTTTCCTTTGAACTCTTCCTCTGATATACTTTAAATATTATATATTTTATTTATATTCTTTAAATGTGATCTTTTTTTAATATTTTATTTTACAGATTTTCACATTCCTCTGTCCCAAAATATCTCATTGGCTATAGTCAGTTTGTCAATAATTGTGCTTTATTTTGCCCCTATAAACACTCCCTTTAAAATGATGTCACTTTCAGAAATGATAGATTCATTTTCTTGCCTGTACTGGTTAGAAGTGTCTCATTTTTCTAGTTTTGTTTATTTAGAATGGCTTTTATTTAAAACACAAATGTATCCTGTTTTCTTTCCATCTGAAAAGCACTTCTCGTCGTATCACTACGTGGAGGTGAAAGTGAAGGCCTTCCTGGAAGTGGCTAGCACAGCAAAGAACACTGTGCTAAAAAACTCTGAGACAGAGGTGAGCACTTCAACTCCCTAACTATTCTTGCTAGTACAGCAAGTTTTATTTATTTATTTTAGCTTCAGTCTCAAATTTCACCAGCTTTATATACAGTTATGTTACATGTAACTCTATTTTTTTTTATTTGACTAGATGTGTTAAAATAAAACCGCATTCCATCTGTAATGTGCATCAGTCGCCACCAGAGGTTTGAGTGACACCACTAACAACCGTGCTGCTGTGTCCCACACTCCAGGTGAGACTGACCTTGTTCCCCGAGCGACATGAGGCTCAGTCTGGTGGTGTTCCGTGGTGGATCATCGTGCTGACTATTCTGCTGCTTCTGCTGCTGCTGGCCCTGCTGGCCTTCCTCCTCTGGAAGGTACGACACTGACACATTCAGCCTCTTCTCTCACTCCTGCCAGGATTTTTTTTTTACTTAAAAAAAAAAAGAAACGGTGTGTGAGGAAAGCACACGAGCCGAAGTGATGATGAACGCAATAACACTAATATTCCCTCTCCTCAGTGCGGAGTCTTTTCCAAAAAGAAAGAGGATCCGTCAGAAAAAGAGACGCTGACCTCAAATGCGTAAAAGATTGAGGGTAATTTAAATGAGTTTAGAAGGGCAGTCTCATCCTCCTCTGCAGCGCCTGATCATTTCCTCTCATGGCTAAATAACTGCAGCTGCATGGTGATGGTTTCCTCCATTTTCCTGGTGCTTTGGTCTGTTTCTCCTAACTGCTGGATGATACCTGGATCATGAGCAACGGGTGTCGACATATAACACTTTCTTGGACTCAACTTTAATGCCATAACATGATTAAAAAAGATATTAGAAACCTCACTGCAACAAGCTTCTGATGAAAACTTAACACTGACCTTAACAGTTTTGGCGGAAACATTCTTATGCATTTTAATAATCCAATGACTCATCTGGGATTATTTATTTCAAGGACTGATTCAGAACCAGTGTGCTTGCAACACATATGTATTAGGATGTAGATGCGTGCTTCAACTATTCATGTATTTCCTGACACTGACCATTTTGATCTGTGAGCTATTTGGCAACAGGAGCTTCAGCTGTTGCTGTGTGTTTATGGGCCCTACAGTCTTATAGTTTTGAAAAAACTGTGTCAGGCCATATATGAGTTTGTGTTCTGTTGAGTGTGAAAATACACAATTCTGACTAAAGAATGTTAAAGCTAAATAAATTTTTATAAAGTCAATTTGTTAAAACAAAATTAGCATTCAGATTTTCTTCTCCAGGGCTGTGGGCCATGTTATTTTTTATATATGGCCACTGACATAACCCCAACCTTCTTTATTATTTAAACAAAACAAAAAACGTAAAAGTAAAATAATAAATACTGAAGTATGAAAGAAGAAAAAACATTTAACTATCGAAATGTAATTCAAGTGTAAATATCAATAAAAACATGTTCATGTGCAGTAGTTCAAAGGTTAAACATGGTCAGCTTCATAATATTTCATGTTTTTCCTCTTGGTCCCTATTTTTCACTCCATTTTTCGTCCCTCTGTGTGGTTCACACCTGACACACCTACCTACGCCCTGAAGGTTACAGTACTACTGCACTTGCTGGTATCGTATGTGCACCTCATATCCGCGATGGAGTTCATTCCAGAGTTTTGAAGGGCTTCTGGACGGTGTGACCTGTGAGCACTGCTGACCTTGTGTGATTCTGCTGTTTCCTCCACAGTGTGGCTCAGTCAAACGTGCCAAGTATGAAGACAAGGTTCCCAGTTACAGTGCTGTTCGGATCAAACGGGACGAGAGAGTTGTAAGGCCCGGCAATGTTGACTGGGAAAACATGGACATGAATCCCTGGAAGAGAACTTGGCACAGCGATGGACATTATTCTTAACAGCTCTCTCTGTTGTTACTTCACTGTTTTTTGGTGTTTGTAAATATCTACCACTGCATTCTGCTTCAGGGGAAACTTCCACTTTTAACTTTTGGATTGATTTATTCAGTCACCAAGGGATTTTGAAAAGATTTTTCTATGCTTTTAAAGAGATTTTCATATTTATATTTGTAAGGAACGCTGTGTGACGTGCTCTCCAGGCCAAAGAGACATGCGACATCAACACTGGGACATTCTTTTTAAAAAGTTTTTTTTTGCACTTAACATTCCATCATGCGACATTTGAATGAAGCGGAGCATTTAATAAATACACAGCTGGAAACGTATTGGTTGCACTTTGTGTTGAAAACAAGAAGCATTCTGCTTAAAAATATTTATTGACGTTTAAAAAAAGTATTTACAGGAAATCCCAGTGCATAATCACATATTAAAAACAATAAATTAAGATTCATATGGCATACAGTTGCTGGAGTTGAGAATTCGAGTTTGCAAAGCGAAGAAGATGGTCTTTCACGTCACTTCGTCCATTACGCCCTCTACAGGAGAGACTCTGTCCTTGCAGTTCTGACACTGCTCCTGGTCCCAGTCTCCAAATTCTCAGCTGTCCTCTTCAACTTTTCCTTTCTTTCATCCTCCTTCTCCAGGATCAACTTCTTTTCCTTCTGTCTTTTCTCCTTCGCCCTCTTATCCTCACCTTTCCTCAGCTCCTTCAGCTTCTTCTTCAGTGCAGATCGGTCGAGTTGGCTGCTCACCCCAAGAGCCTGTGCACGCAAACACACATCTGATGCTTGTGTACAGTTTCAGATTTCATTTTGGTGTGAAATATTAACATATTAATTCTATTTTTTGATTGACTCCCACCCTCCATATACTTTCTGCTTTGTCCAAAAGAGTGGATTGCAGTTATATGGGCCTGATGTCCACATCGTGTTTTGAAATACAAACTTTCTGAACTCACCTTGAGCTTATCGTTGTCCATGTTGAGCAGCTGACTTCCATCCACACCTCGCGTGGCAAACTCCGCTGAGTACTGATCCATGTTCATGGCGTACAGCCACAGACACACCTGCTGGACGTTCCACTCCAGGACTGGCCGACTTTGCCACTGGTGGTTGTTATTGGTGGGAGCAGGGTCGTCGTCCAAGGTCTTAACCATGACAAAGAAAACAGAGAAATGGTGAAGAAATTTGAGAAAAGAAAAAGTGGACGAGAGGAAAGGAAAGTGAAGGAAGGAACCGGACCGGCTCACCTCAGTGGAGGAAAAGGTGAAAGTGTAAGAGTGTCCCGAGAGGGAGTGGTCAGAGAGGTGACGCACCATGCTGGAACTGTCCTTTAGAGAACCAGTGCTCTGGAACCAAGACACAAATCTATCTGGCTACATCCCTCACAGTGAGCGCTAAACTGCTGAGTGAAGTTAAATGGAGGACAGTGAAGTTGCTCGTAAATAAAGAGGTGAATCTCAGGTAAGTTTAGGGAGACAAAAGGTCTTACAGGATCTCTTCTGGCTGTGGTGGTGAGGTACGGCAGACTGCTGCTGGACACCGAGCGCAGCCGCTCCCGACCTGCTTCGCTGTCTTCCTTCTCCCGTCCTCGCTCTCCGAACCAGGGGAAGGGCAGGCAAGAAGGCATGGAGGTGACCGACGCGGTGGGAGAAATGCCGGTCGGCTCATCCATCAGATCCCCACAGGAACCCCTGTCCAAAGATGCACCACAAGGTGGTGAATGACTGGGGTAAAAAAATTCTTATTTGGCAACTCTTCTCTGCACCTGCTGCTCATGGACCTTCTGCCATGTTTCTCACTCCTCCTCTTGCTCAGAGACTTGCGAATCCCACTGCAAGACAAATGAAAAATGAACACATAAAGAGACGTGAATATGTCAGCGCCGCACCTGAAGTCTGGGAATTTCCTTTTGGACTTTCTGGATGTGGAGGACTTGCATGTGGAGGGAGGGACGGCATCGGTGATGAAGATTGGAGGCGTCGAGAAAGAGTTGGTGAGAAGGTGCGGACTGAGCGTGGAGAAAGAGGAGGTGCTGGACCGTTCACTCTTGCTGCCTGTCGGCACGACAGGAGCAGCCTGCTTCTCTTGTGCTTTCTCAGCTTCCTCTTGCTGCCACAACAGAGGAGACCGTCACAAAAACCACCGAAACGGAAGGCACCCGAGCGGATAGGAAATACCACACCTGTCTCCTGAAGCTCTCCCTCAGTTTCTCTCTGGATGGAGGATGACGCTTGGACTTCTGGGCCAGCTGTGCTCTCGCGATCTGAGCACTGGAGTCCAGGCGCCGTGTGTCAGGGACAGGGATGTACCAGTCTGAAACATAAGGAAAGTCTTCTTCTCAAAAACTCCACATGAAAATGGTCTTCTCACCTGAAACTTCTTCTTTGGAGTGATCCTTCACTTGACCTCCAGGCTGTTTGTCCTCCAGCTGCAGTCAAACAGACGGTTTTTATTCCTCTTCACAACAGGCCAACATCCATAACAATCAAAGATCTAGGAGCATCAGGTCACTCTCAAAACACTACAGTCAGTTCCTCACCTGCATCTTCAGCTTCCTCACCGCCTCCTGGTGTTTCACATCTTTCTCCTCCAGTTCTCGCCTCAGATCTTTCTCCTTCTTCTCCCATTCCTCCTCTCTAATTAAAGAGCAAACATGCCGGACAGACGAGGAACCAATTAATTACTGGAAGCGGCAGATACAGTCGATAAACAGAGATGTTAGGGCCGAGCTTAAAGGTCACCCGCGGATCATTTAACACCAATAGAGGATGTAGAATCAGACGAACCTGCTCTGGTATTCCCTCACCAGCCGCTTGGCCTTGCTGTACTTGACCTCCAGGCTTTCGGACTGACTCTGTGCATCAGCCAGTCGCTGGCTAACCACTCTGCACAGCGTCTGGGCCTCCTGCCAGTACCTGGGGAGCAGAAAGAAGCCGCAACCGTTATCAGAACTGACTTGAAGTTAAGGATATTATACAAGAGGGTGTTCCTGGTTTCAGTAAAACTAGTCGAAGCTCTTGCTACCCAACTGTACTGTGTATTTTTGCCACTTAATATTGACCACAGCGGTTGTTACAACAGCGAGTCATGGTCAGGCTAATACGATGAAGAGGCTTCATGTCAGCTGGGTCAAAGGTTTTCCTTCCTGTAGTACTTGCTAATTTTTTTAAGTTAAATAAGTTAAGTTAAAGTTAAATTAAGTTAAATTTTTATTGCAAGTATAATACATAGAAAAACACAAAAACAAACTCTTTCAAAATGTGTTCACGCTTATATGTTTCCATAGAATCAAAGCTATATCAACAAGCAACAACCAAAAAAGGAAAAATAATAACAAAAAAAAACACAACTAACCAAATACTGGGGTGAGCTCAAGCTACTATAACATTCCATTCAATCCCCTAGAGACAACTTTAATTCATATTAAACTCATTCATCTCTGGGGTTACAAAACTAATCCATTTACTTCTAATAAGGTCAAATTGCTCTAATATGCCAAGTTATTTGCTCCATTTTAGATATTTGTAGAATAGTTGGGTGCCAATTTATTCGTGTCGGGCAGAGGTGGGCAATTCAATGTCCTAAAGGGCCACATTAGAAACTGTCATGGTTGTGAGGGGAAAGCGATGACGGAAGAAAATATCCAAAATATAAATACAACAAATACAAAATGAACCTAAAGGTGAAATGCAAGTAAGGATATTAAGAAGTGTAAATATGCCATGAAACCTCTTGAAATATTTCATTTTATATGCACTTCATTTGAATATCAATCAACTATTGACTAGACGTTCAAGATCAAAAGGCAGTATATTTCTAAATGTATTTTCAGTATTCCTTCAATGTATTTTGAGGAACAAAACAAAAACAGAAAATGGCCAATGAAAAGAACAAAATCTTACTCTTAAAAAAGGAACATATAGTTATATTTACTGCTGGTGGTGACTAAAAGATATAGAAAAAAAGGCAGAAAAATCAGGACATATTATAGTTTTAGTCTTATGTCAAATGGACCACAAAAACACAGGCCTTGGGCCCCATATGGCCCCCTGGCCGCACTTTGTGTAGGGGGATGGAGGATGTAGGGGGTTCTGGCTTGAGCCACTTTCCTGTGATTCATTTTTTTTTACTGGTTGCCAATAAGATTTGCATCAGTTTTATACCCCTGATTTTTCTCAACATGTTAATTTTTTTGAGGTATTTTCATTTTAAAGCTCTTAAACTAAAGAGTCATGAACACCTTTCCAATATCCTAACTCCAGAATGCACTTTGCGCCCCACAGTACTTGCTAATCGCAAGGCAAAGACAGACACTTGTGAAAGTATGTTGGAAGTTCACTGTAAATAATAAATAAATTATAAACACAGACCAGCTTAATGACCTTCAGCAACAAGGTCAGACAAAGGAACGGTGGCCTCGACAGCCCATTAACACAGACTCCTTGTTGGTGTCGGAGTGTGACTGGGCAGGTGTCTGCTCTGCCAGTTTTATTTTGGGTCTAAATTGTGGCGAAAGAAAGAGAGGTTCTGCTTATGTTTACACGTAGCCAGGTAAAGCTATTTTTACATTAAAGCATCCAGATCTTCATGCCACAAGAAAAAAGAAATCATACTTCTCCAGCTTCTCAGACTTCTCCTCTTCATCTTCCAACCGTTGCTCCAGCTCAGCTTTCTCGTTCTCCCAGCCGGACTGACGTTCCTCCAAAACCCTCAGCTGACAGACAGAAGGGAAACATTTATCTCCATCAAGATCCAAAGCAGCAGGAATTCGCCAAAAAGACACGTGGAACTGACACAGATAGTGAGCGAGAGAAGCCAGATTTCTGAGTGAAAGTGAAATCGACCCAATTATGTCCCGGCAGTAATTACATGAAGGCGAACGCAGTCATGAAGCGCTGGATGGAGGCCCATGGCCCAATATTGCCACATGAGCCGTCTCGTGCGCACTTAAATGGGTCACACTGTTCTAAATGTGGAGCTGCAGATGGAAATTGAAAGAAATGTTTGGGACTCGCCTTCTCCCTGGTCTGCTGAAGTTGGGTGGTTCGGCTTCTCAGCTTGGACCACAGCTTATGAACGAAACACAACGGAGTGAAACACGACACACTAGTCGAACTCTCGCATAAACACAAATGCTGCTACCTGCTGGTACCGGACACAAAGCTGATTTCTGTCCAGTGATGACAGATCTTCCTCCTCCTCCTCTTCCTCAGCCATCAACTCTTCCCCAGGTTCCTTCTGTCTCCTCGACCTTTCTTTCTGCTCCCAAAGGGCAAGAAGAGATGTGCAGTCACGGAACAGATGCGCCTGTCGTTCTTTCCAAACTCACCTCTTTGGACGTCTTTTCCATTTCCAGGCTTTCGTTGATCAGACGTCCGACCTCGCTCTCCACCCCGTCCTTCTCACGACCAATCAAAAACCTGCAAAAATCTAATGATTTATTTGGATTGTAAACGTGGTTTAGCTAAATACTAAATGTAGCGGCAGGCAGGCGGTTGGAGGAAAGTTACAGACACTTGTGGACTGAAGGCTCCTTGTGTAGTGGCAGTTACAGTTGCCTCTAAACACCACTGCTGAGGAATGTCCTTCCAGCAAGTTCGGTTTTTGCGATCAATTATTCTGACTGCAAAATTAACCTGTCAGTTTCAGGGAAGCATTAGAGCCATCGTGAGGTAGTACTGATCCCAGTACAGTTGCAGATGTGCTAGCAGACATTTCCAAGCCTGTGTCTGTGTTTACAAGTGAAAATGTTACAGATGTGGCTCTCTTTCATCTCAAAAGCTGATGCTCCAGTTGCATCTTTCCTTTCATCTATTTGACCTCATTTCACTTCTAGATGGCAATTTTATCCTTCCGCTCTCATCTGATACCAACGTTTCCCTCGGCTTTTAACTTTTTATTGATGATCCAAAAGTGAATCAGGTTAACACAATGTAACACAGGTGGCAAAAACACACACGACGACACAAGCTGTAGTGTCAATAAAAGTGACTTACTTGACAAGTCCAGATGTGTTTTTGAGCACAGTTGCTGCGAAGAGTTGAGACACTCCGACCAAGCTCACTCCATCCACTTCCACAATCTGGTCATTGACCTGAATCCTTGATGCAACAATGAATAACTAAATCCTGATGTCTATTCACTGTGAAATCTCCGTATCAACGTACCTGCCGTCCTTCTCTGTTGATCCACCTGCAGTGATTGTCTTGACAAATATTCCTAATTTTTCCAGGCCCTGGTCTGCGCCAACTCCCATTCCTATGATACTGATGCCTAACCCCTCCTCTCCTGGATTGTAAGGAAAAACAAAACGTAAAAATCATGCTCACTATTCAACTCATCTTCAGCGTTCTCTAGATCAGTGATTCTGCCCACGGTGGGGCCGTGAGCACCCCCTAGTGGGCCGCTAAAAGTTTTTTGTTTTACACCTCTGGGCTGCGAGACGCACAGTTTTCATACATGAGCCACGTATGGTGGCATTAGTGTGTCACTGAATTTACGTGACAGCTGCAAATCTGTGATAGTGAACAGCTATGGAGAAGTTTTGAAAAGAAAAAAATGATAAAGAAAGTGGTGCTTCCCCCAACAGTAAAAACGGTTCATGAAAGCAGTTTTGAAAATGTTATGCCGATACTTTCATTTGCACTTTACATGTATCTTCTTTGGAGTTTAAATAAAATATTTATTTATGATATTTAGACATGGTTTTATTATATTTATTTTAATGAGAATTCTATTCCGTTTTTCCAATTTTCTCAACAGTTTGCATCAAGTGTACTTTTTTCTTTAGTAAATTTGGCTAAAAAAAAACACCTGGTTCTGCTGCTGGTTGGACTTTTCGATGACAAATATCTTTGCAATGATCACATGGTTTCATGTCATTTCACAAGGTTTTGATTTGTTTACGTGTAAGTAGAATAAATATGGTTATTGATCAGAAATGAATTAATGAATCATGTCTATTGAATGGGCCCCGGGGCCATTTGTCCATTTGTTATGATAATGAACACACAAACCCTTCTCAATCTCCACTGGAAACACATCCATCCTGTCCACTCGCTTCTCCAGCTCATACTCCGCAGAGGCCGACACCGGGTCTATATCCTCATTGTGTCGGTCGTACTCCGCATTGGAGTAGGTGCTGAACACCTGAGGGAAAAGCATTTGGAATGACAACAAATCTGTGCAACACCAAGTCCAGCGTAGAATCTGTTCCCTGCATGCATAACTAAACAAACCGAGCACACTGTCACGAGAACCATCTGCAGATATTGACACAACAAGACTGTTTACGTTGGCAGATCCGTCTGTGAGTGGGAGACGAATCGAGACGTGTTAAGTAGGAGTTGCAAGACATGTCAAAGCTGAACCAGCAGAATATTTTAACTCTACAAGACGTTAGTCACATCGATGCCGAGCAGACAGTCGCTGCTGGTTGGCTCAGAAGGTGTGCAGCTCTGACAGCGGAAAGCATGTGTGATCTTGCCCCTCCGCCTCTCTGACATTGCAGTCATGTCTCGAGGCCAACAGTTATCGCCTCTCGACAACCAGTGAAATGTCAATAAAGTGAAGTAAAATGCTGACAGAATTTCTACTCACCTTGATAGGGGCCGAGGAAAACCACACCAGTCTGCGCTTCGCCTTTCCATCATCCGGATCAGCAATTTTGGGGAGACCAGGAATTTCTTCATACGTGAGATGGTTTCCAGGAGGGAGGCGGCTCAGTTCCTTACTGGCGTCCTTTGTCATCTCACTCATGTCGCCAGCTTGATCATCCTTCCCCTTTGTGCCGTCTAGACAGCAGTCCACAGACTTGGCTTCCATGCAGACAGGCTTTTCTCCCGAAACTATTTCCTCCACTTGCATAACTCTATCTTCTTGATTTAGAGATCCATCTCCACCCATTGTTTTTACATCTTCTGGGGACTGAGACGGCGTGTTCTGCTCCTCCCCTTCACACTGCTCATTCACCTGTTTGTACTTGTCTCCACCTTCTTCTTCCTCATCACAGCCCTGGTTTTTACATGGCTCGCAGGCTGGAAACTTCTCCACTCTTTCTTCAGAGTGTGCAACCCCTGCTGCTGGTGATGGCACCTCACTCTCTGCGCCACTTCCACCCCCGGCTGCTCTGTCACTGCCATCTTCAAAAACATCATCCACCAGGTCTTGCACGCGCTGGATGACCTCCATATATCTTTGCTCTTGCGGTTCTCCCTCTTCATTTCCATCACTCTCCGACGAGCCGTTCTCAACCGTGACTAGCTCTGCTCTGACTGTGTGTCCAGTGCTCAAGCAGGGGTCAAGAACATCAGAACATATGTCGTCTTCAACTTCATTTTCAGGCTGAGGCTCTGCGTCTTGTTGGCAGGATTGAAAGGTGAGTGGAGCCTCACTTGGGGGTTCTGACATCAGTGATTCAGAGCAACTAGTGTGAGGCATCAGGGAGAATATATTTACAGCAGATGGGTTTATGGATCCTTCATCCAGTCCCTCCTCATCTTGCTTGATCTGCTTAACACCTTCCTCTTCTTTGCTTTGCCTGCTAGTTTTACAAACCAGTCCTCGTCCAGCAACCTCGGAAAACTTGGACTCAAACAACTTCCTGGTTACAGAAAACTTCTGCGCTAGAGCGGCCCTGTCAATATCCCGGATGTCTTCTGACCTGGCTGGTTTCTCCTGAGCACAGATGTTAGCCACAGCGCTCAGAACTGAGGTGGAACTTATACAAGAACGTTTTGAGGTGGAAAAGGGCGACGTTTGGGACGAGGGTGAGGAGCCGGAACTTGGTCTTTGGCCCCCATCCGGTCCAAGTTGCTGGTTGTCCATTTGCAGAAAGATGTTGTCACGGATCTTTGTCCCTCTGGCGCTGTGGACCCTTCCCCTGTGGGCTGAGCTGCTGGTAACAGACGCCACGGGGTCTGACAGGCTTGTTTTCTGCTGTGTAGAACCTGGTTTGGCTGCTGGTTGTGGAGCCATGTCGAATGAGCATTTGATGGCATGGAAGTCGGAGTTGTAAGTTATCCTGTGAGGAGAACCACTCCGACCTTTACTGTCCGTCCTCATCATCTGGGGCTGGAGGTTGTTTCTTTGGCGGATGAAAAACAAAAAAAATACTGTGGCTGGCGCAACAATGACAGTATTGGGAATAAAAAATAAAGCTGGTGTTTCAAAACATTCCGTCAATTCAGTCAATTTTGGGGTCTGTAAACATCAATCTCTTCCAGTCTGCTGGTCATCATCCCCCCTGCAAGAAGAGTCACAGTAAACTACTCAGTCATAGGAAGGAAAAACAGCTGTTTTCAACTTAACTCACTCCGTGGTTAAAATTTAGGAAAACAGAATCCTGGCTTTTTTGTGTAACGCAGGTTTTCACAATTAACTCCTCAGTTGCGTTCATAAAGAATCGGAAAAATCATACCTTACGTACTTGTAAATACGTACGATGTAAATTCTCCCTTGAGTCGCTTTTGAGTTAAATATAAATGAATGTTTTAATACGTACCTGTTTTTTTTCTGAATGAATCATCCGCATTTTCGCGTGGTAACTCAGTTTCAGTCGCGCCAAACTTTGTTTAGAGTCCAAATTTTACTACGGCGATGAAAGCACCATAGGTTCGGTGGCGCGCATTTTGAAGCCAGTGACGTGCTCGCGCCCGGTGTAGCTAACAACGTCCGCCGGTGGACGAAAACAAGCGTTTTACGCCCCAAAACAGTCCCGTTTCTGGATGAATTCCGCTCAAGAGACTGTCGACGGCTACCTCGCTGTGATAAGAGAGAACAGACAGATGGTTCTAAATACTGTAACTGGATTATCCCTGGTAATCCTGTGTAAACGACTCCAGGTACAGCAACACCGTCGGCATGTTAGCAGACATGAATGGATGAGTATCACAACATATTGCTGCTCAGTCCAGATAGAAGTCTTGAAAGCTTTTCGTTCATGGCAGTTGGTACGTCATCGTGATATGATATTGACTCCTATCATGCAGGTCATTCCACTGCCACTTACCTGTCTGTCACCAGCTTCATCTCCTGCAGTGGGATCAGCTTTTCTGTCCTTAGAAGTTGTGTTCACCTGTGTGCACCAGCAGGTGAGTGCAGTCATCCAGATACATCCACCGTGTGTCAGCTTGAGATGCGTCTGTGTGTGTTGCTGGTGGCAGGAGTGTAGGTGCGGGTGATTTTTTTTTTTCCCCCTTTGAAGATGGTTTGTGTGGCAGATGGACTGGACCTGACTGAAGAACCAAAGAATGGTACTGCGTACTGTGACCTGGATCTGACTGGAGACTATTGTCCCAGGTGGCATGGGACCTAGTTGATATAAATACCAGCCAATCAAAAATTCCTTTCATTGAATGGGGCTAAGAGAAGAAGGAGGTGAAGTAAATTACATTTTTTGTGCGAGAGGTGCGGGTTGGTTTCTGGAGTGAAGAAATGGAAATAATCCGCCAATCATACTTATCATCTACAGTAAAAGGATTGCGGATATTTGAGGAGAAACATCTGTTTCCAAATCTGCTTCTCTAGTGGGTCGAACTTATTGAAAAGCGTCCTGAGCAAACCGTTGGCTGAAAGCTATATTTGCAGACTGGAACACATTGTATTTGAAGACACCTCCGGTTTTGTGGATCTTTGTGTCTTTCAGTCCAACGGTACACAAACAGTCCTTTCAAAGCTTTGCTTTCATGCTTTGATGGTCTATTTCTGTGAATCCTCACTGTTCAAACCACCTTTTGTCTACCTCTCCCTTGGCTTGTTATTTTTAGATACAGGTTTTTTTTTTAATGAGATCAAATGTGCTATCTTGGTTTTGTCGTGTTTATTCTGCTGGTCCATTTCTAATATTAGACTTTTATCTGGCGCCACAGCCATAGTATTAATGTTTTACCGCTGCAGATGCAAACACTTGACACATCTTTTAAGGCTTGAAATATATATATATAATATACAAATACATTTTTAAAACAGACTCTCCTCATGGTCTGCAATGGAGTTTTGTTTATATTCACTTTTATGCGTTGTCGTGCATCACTGATGACCAGGCCATGAGAACATCATAGGTGCAGCTTTTCAGAGACACAACAACAACAACAACAACAACAACAACAAAAACTCAGACACAGCTAGAGATGGAGGTACTGAAACACAACATGGGCTTGTGGGAAATTGAGCAGTGATGTAGTCGGGCTGTGAAGTAGGGCTGTGTATTGGCAAGACAAAAGCATTGCATCAAATATCTCTGCAAACATATTGATGCAATATTGCATAATAAAGTACTGCAATATTTGAGTTTATCACCATTTTCTTTTTGGTTACTAAGCCCCATCTCTGTATTTACAAGTCTGTATTCTTTATTTACAAATAAATGACACTACTTCTGTGACCTTGAAGTAAAAATGTCTTAATGTTTGCTGACACAACTCTGCTCTGAGGAGGATTTGAAAGAAATCCTGAGAGGACAGATGAAATTGAAATAACTGTTAAAATAGTTCTGCACCAATTAGTTATCATTAAATGGAGGAAAAAATTAATTAAAAACATTGAGGGAAAATAAAAAATAAATGATGTTAAAATGTATCAAGTGTATGGGACTATGGTTTTGAGAGCATTTATTAACTTATATGGATTGAAACGTATCAAAAGAAAATATCAAAGTTGATCACTATATTCTTTATAAAACAAGAGACTATTGAAATAAATATGTTTGCGTGTTATGTATATTATTGCCATATATTACCTACTGTGTTGAGGTTTGGGAAAATGTACACAATATAAAACAATGAGAAGCCATTAGAATTATAAATCCAACTCACAATCTTGAACCTACTGTCCCACACATTCATAAAATTGAGTGCACAAATTTCACCGATATTTTGTTTTTAAAAACATTGGAAATTATTTTTCAACAATGGAATTCAAGCCTTCTATAGATTACAGTTAAGATTAAACATGTTTTAGTTTTTTATTGCAGAGTGTAGGTAATGTAGTTTTTGAGTAAAAATGAAGGCACATATGGTCCTTGGGCGTCCGTTTTTCCGTCCGTATGTTCTGTTTCTGTGACTGAAATAAACAATTTCATTCAGAAGAGAGTGAAAACTGTGTTTCTGCTCGTGTGAAGAAATGTCTTCAGCTTTTGGTAGCCGTCCATGCCCCATATGGTGATGTGTTCAGTCAGCCGCACTCAGTTTCCCAGCTTGTCGAGGGAATTGCCCTAAACCTTCTGAGTAGTGTACACACGCACGTGCACACGCACGCACGCACTCGCTTGATGGGTGGGATGAACACCCAAGTCAGCGTTTCAAATGAGCAATTCTGCAGATCTACCCACTCATTTCTGAGTGAGTCAGTGTGACAGTGATTTTTATAGTCTGCATGTGAGTATGTGTAATAATAAATAATTCTGCTCTCGCTTTGTATCGTGTGTGTAGGTCTACAGAGAGAATCTGCCTTCATCTGAGGTAAACGTCTTTCTGTTTACTTCATTCAAGGGGGCAAAAATGTTTGAATACTCTTCCTAATCACATGCGCTGTATGTGGTTTTAATGCCCTTTAAAATGCCACCCCTAATCTCATTACAGATTAGTTTTTGGGGTACAAGCACTGTAGCTTTTGGAAGGCTTATTGGATTAGGAGTAATTATTCTTACCCATATTTTTCAACGCTGAAGGCAAAACTTTAAATCACAAAAATATAGAAGGAAAAATTAAAATAGAAGCACCAAAAAAAAAAAGAAATATTAATATATAATATTATATATATATATATATATATATATATATATATATATATATATATATATATATATATATATATATATATATATATATATGATTTACACAGCGGTAGGTTGTATTTATTCCTTCAGGCGCGGCAGTATTATTGTTTGGAGCCCTTGAGTTGCCCTTAGAGCCCACATTAATGTTGGCAGTCATAAGTCATCTGCATGTCGCGGTGGCAGCAGCAGCAGCAGCGGCGTGTGTCAGTAGAGACTGTGTGCGGCGGCTGGAGGTGGAAGGGAGGGGAGGGAGCGCAGCCGGAGCCCTCGTCCATTAACGCCCACCGATAACCGGGAAGCTTCTCCCGTAGCCGCACAGCTCTGCTGCTGCCACACGACACCGGCGAAGATGGTCGCGGCGCAGACGTCCCCAAATTTGTCTCCGTCGTCCGAGTGGATCTGCTGCCTGGATAAAAGGTGCGAGTGCTCGGTGCTTGCTGCACATGCCGCCGTCGCGTTTTTCCTCCACGATCAGCGTGATCGAGCCTCCGACCGGCGATTGCTGCGTGTGTGACTGTGCGGTGCCAGCGTCGCTTTTAAACGCCTTTCTTAAACGAACGGGCGTCCGGTGATGGCAGGCAGATGCGTTTACAGTATGGCTTTTGTGTGCGGCCAAATAGGCGTTGGTGGCTTCGAGGTTCAATCTCTGCACTGCATCAGCTACCTGGCGAGCATGGACCTCGGTTTGCAACATCACTGGGCTTTCCTGAGCGGCATCTGGAATCCATCCATTTGTGAGCTGGTTAATTAAACAGCCAGTATTCCGGATTACAGTATTTACCCAGCCTTTATCTTCCAAACCCAGAAGCTACTTTAAGGTTTATCTGGAATTTAGAAAACCCGCTGTACTTGAGTCTTAAATGTTCTTAATGGTAATACCTCAGGTTGCTGATCAGGCATGACTCGAACCAAGGGCCAGATCACTCCTCAAGGTGATTCTCTTCACACTTATTTAAAAAAAAAAAAAGAAATACACAAGCCTCCACAGATATCACGGTGGCACATCCTCGTGTTACCATTGACGACAGGGCTTAATCTATAGCTCCGCATCACCACTGACAAGACCGACTGCTTCCTGAAGTCTGTGAGAATTCAACCGTAATATATAGGTCAATAGGTTATAGTGCTTCCAGATTTGATCCTTAAACATGTTGCTGTATTTATATTTAAGCACAAGGTATAAAGGAATGATTTACTTGCTGCTTAAGTATGAATATGCTGTGAGTTTTTATGTGCTTGGACCCTAAGTTTACAGTGTACAGGAAGTGCATCTCTCATCCCTTCTCGGTTATGGACCTCTTATTGAATCAATACCCTTCTGTGCAAATGCATCCTTCTGTTGATGTTAGCAAGTGGTTGAAGAAGATGATGGAAGAGAGAGATGTCGACACTGATGCCTTAATGTACTGCTGTCTGTCTACAGATACGTGGCGTTAAGTGGGAAGTGTACTGATAAGACAGGGTTGATCGGGTTTGTTTAATAGTCAATACTCTTGTCTTGTTCTAAGTGTGGGGTTCCTGCAAATAATAGCCACTGTTTAAATGCATGCAGTACAGTCCAGCTGTAGTGTACATCCCCTGCAATAGGATGTTGGCAGTGCTGCTGCCTTTAACCCAGTCTAGCTGGGACAAGGTTGTTTACATTGCAAATCAAGTTTCTTCAGTTGTATAATAGTATAGTATAGTATATTATGGTGGTGAATACATGACACATTTCTACTAAGTTTTTGAGAACTTATTTGTACGTTTTCATTGTTAAGTGTGGTTCAAAGATATTCAAATAATAGGCTTATTTTTCTTGTTGTGTTGTCAATCTTGCGTGAAAGCTCTTCTTCAGTCTGCACAATAATAAGACTGTGAGTCAGACCACTGGATAAAAGGGGAGAGAAAAGGAAAGAGAGCATCATTTGTGGTTGAAAGCTGAGATGTTTATCCACATAAAGAGTCGGGGGTAGAAGTCAGTGAGGAGAAAGATGAGAAGTGAAGGGAGGGCAAGAGAAGGTGAAGTGCTCTCAGGTCATATTATCTGCGCAGGAAAGGTCTTAGAGACAGACAAGGACGAGGCAAGACCATAGTGATGCAAGAAACCAAAGCGGACAGTAATAAGTGAGATTCCATGCAGATTTGGGTGTTGATTCCTGACCTCGCTGTCCGTCCACATCACAGTTGATGTGACTACACCTGTCCGAGTGATCAAGCCAGTCTGCGCCTGTTTGTGATGCTTGGTTGCCGCACCGTGGGCAAATAGGCTGCCAGTCGGTAGAAGAAAGGAGGATGAGTCACAGATAAAGAGAGAGAGAGGGGAGAGAATGGATGTCTGATGGTAGCTCTGAGCTCTCAGCAGATGTTTGACTGGAAGATGTGATGTGCTCCACTGCCCTTTAGGTCCTGCATCTTTATTTGGAAGCACTCTTTGTGTTAGTGGGGACAGTCGTTTGCTCTGGGACACGTGTGTGTGTGTGTGTGCGTGTGAAAAGCGATCTTGAGTGCATTAAAACGCAGATAATAATTGGACCCTTAGTGTTAGCGGCTTCGCTCTATAAAAGTGAATGGTTCTGAAATGGAAAGGGAGGGAAAGGTGCATTGGATCAACAGTTTTGTTTTTTCTCCTCTTGTCGTGGCGAGAGGAGAAAATAGGTTCTGGATTAAAGGAGCGCTGAATGGAGCTGTAAAAAGATTGAGGGATTTTCTCGTCTGTGAAGGAAGAAGTGCATTAGCTATTCTATGTGATAGCGCAAGAATGAGTCACCCTCCGAAAAGAAACGGAATGAAAGGGACCAATAAGGAATCGTTCGTGCTGGTTATCTGCACATCTTTTAAGGTCATTTGGTGAACTGAGTATTTATCCTTCTCTATGATGAATGTGATCCAGGTTGTACATAAATACAGTTGTGTTTTCTTTTCCCCACCCTCAGGCCGTCGGAGCGCTCCGGAGAGGACGTGGATATAATCCTGACCAGACTCAGAGAAGTGAAGGCCTTCCACAGATTCCCACCTCCACTTCTACTGCAGATCTGTGCCTGTGCCTTCTATGAATGCCTGGATAAAGGAATCACATGTGAGTATACTGTACAGTCTGTGCACACACCCACGCATACAATGAAAAAACCTCTGCTCTGATGATCGTGTTAGAGCGAAGCAGCGTGTAAACAGTGTCTCAATATAAATCTGAATTGAAAGATATTCAAGCAACATCAAAGCAATAACTAGATGCGTAATAACTAGATAAAAATATTGTTTATCCCATTTTGAGGAGACACAAACATATGCTGTATAAAAGTTTTTCTTTTATTAACAGTTTTATTATTTTATTAATTTATCTTTCTATAACTTGAAATGGAACTCATGACATTTAAGAATGTTACTCAGGAACAACTGATGTCTTTTGATCCTAAAGTATGCGTTTTGTTGACAGTGTTTCGACAAGGAGACATAGGCACCAGCTGGTACGCTGTTCTTTCTGGGTCTCTGGATGTGAAAGTGTCAGAAACTGCCAACCACCAGGTAACATAATTATAATATCACATATATTTCCCCCTGTAATATAGACATTTTTAGCTTATTTATCAGCCGTCTGTGTTATGCGGTATGTAGTGATGGCTAGATGAGGGATCATGAAACAGTGTTCTAAATTTCAGAGACCACTAGTAGGTGCTCTTATTTTAGAAGTCATGTGAAGTTACATTGAATTAGTTGTTAAATTCCAAACATTTCACAGCAGACAGTGCCATCTGGTGGCCTCTGAAAGTCAGGACACTGTTTCATGAAACCTCAGCAACCCTTCAATTCTCTGTCATGAAACCTCATCAGTCTATCACTACAGTCTATCACTACTGTACTGTTTGGTCATGTTATGTTACATGATGGATTATGTATCCAATAATTGGCTTGGCTACAACAATTTCAGGACAAACCCTTGGTATTGACAAGCTCCTTTTCCTTAGCCAGGTTTAATCACTTCTCCGCTGTGTTCGCCGTGCACTGTATCTCAGCATACTATAGTTAAAGCAGAAGATTAAAAAAAAGTCTTAAGCAGCTGAAGGAAGAAAAATGCTCCTCTGGGTCCTCTCTCTTCTGCCGCTCCGCTTGTGGAGTGTGAAAATTGACTTCCATGCTGCTGGGAGAAATGGCAGAATGTTGAAAGCGGATTTGTTCACCATGGAAGGAGATAATTCATTGTGATTTTCTTTCATACATGTAGCCCTGAAGTGCCACAAGTGTCCTAATTTCTGCATCTTTAAAATGCCATTTTGCACAGCTGAGCGGTTTCTACTGCATCCAGAATGTTGGTCAGTGGTTTTGACGTGTGCAGATACCAGCACGCCGTCAGCCTGTCTAATAATATCCAGCCCCCGGAGCTATTTACTTGCAGTTAAACTGCATTCATTTGCATCGATTACCATATATTGTCTGTCCGGCTTCACTAAACAAATCTTTATACAGTCAACTTTGATTGAACTGGGCTGACTCCGCCACTAACTCTTCATTGTGTGTTGGTGGCTGATGTTCAGGATGCAGTCACTATCTGCACACTGGGAATCGGCACAGCTTTCGGGGAGTCAATTCTGGACAACACACCTCGGCATGCCACAATTGTCAGCAGAGAGACCAGTGAGCTGCTACGGATTGAACAGAGAGAGTTCAAGAGCCTGTGGGAGGTGAGTCAGGATGTTGATGTTTTCCATGTAAGACATCATTTTGTCTATAATGCATGCCATTCATTCTTTGTTCGGATGACCAGCAACAAAATCTTTTCATCTTTGTTGTTGTAATTGTTTCTGTGACCAGAAGAGGGCAATGCTTCCTGTATTTAACCCTGAACATTTTAACCCTGATGATGAGCTGATACATTTACTGTAATTTCAATATTGAAGGACATATTGTTGTCCTTCTTCCACGGTCGCTGACTTTCTGGGAGCAGAATACAACTGCTTAGCTTGAACACCTTAAATATGAGCTCTTCAGTTGTAAGACTAAAACTCCCGACGGTTTTCGCTTTAGAATCTCAGAGGTCCTGAGTGAGGGGAGGCTTTAGTGAGTTTGATGCATCCCTTTAGTGTTGTTGTGGTGAAGCGTTTCACTGGAAAGGTGATGATCTGAATTTAAAGAAGGCTATTGACATTTGACAATGACTATATGGACAGTTGAGCTCCTCCTAAAAGGATGGTGGACCCTCCATTGTCCAAGTGAAGCTCGCAGATGATTCTTCATATAACACCACACCTCCATGAGGTACACCGTTCCGGATTACATTGAACTCCTTTAGCACTTCCATCCTACTTCTGACACCATTGGTTATAGAGAGGAGGATACCTTGAATTACAAAGGGCAGTCAATAATCCAGAACAGAACCATGTGTTCAGTTTGTTGGTGACAAATGTATGATTCAGTTCCACAGACATTCTATTATGTGCATGTTTACCATGAAATGACGAAACAGATGCTTCACTATCCAGTGTGATGGACAACTGTGGCTTTGAGTTGCTCTGAAGAGCTGGCAGTATGGCAGTTACTGGGCCTCCTTGTTGAGGTTGGACCTCTCCGTGGCCTCTCCATTCATACAGTTCCTCTCAGACAGGAAGGACCAGCTCAACAGTGTTCATTGTCACCCAGAGCTGCAAGTGCCAGCCCTGCGATCTGATTAGATTTTGCGATCATTGTTGTTTTTAGTTCCACAAATGTATCAAGAATGCTTTTACTTTCAATGTTTTCCAACATTTATGTTGATGCTAATGCTTTTCTGACCATGTACCCGCACCTGGCTTCAATGCTGAGCTCATGGATGTGAGATAAGACCATCATGAATGTTATCTTGTTAGAGCTCGTGTATCTTCTCCCCTCAACTAAGTGCACTCACGCTGCCTCCCAGCCAGACTATTTTAGGATGGTTGTCATAAAGCACAAGCCGTAGCCTGAGGATGCTGTGTTCAGTTTCATCCAC
Organism: Synchiropus splendidus; assembly: GCF_027744825.2. Classification (NCBI taxonomy): domain Eukaryota; kingdom Metazoa; phylum Chordata; class Actinopteri; order Syngnathiformes; family Callionymidae; genus Synchiropus; species Synchiropus splendidus. The sequence continues at coordinate 7,944,760 of NC_071346.1, read as the reverse complement.
CTCAGCGTGCGAGGAGAAGATTTATCTGGGTGCGTTTGTTTGTAATGGGGCCGAGAAGGCTGTGATGAACGTTTGCTTGATGGCAGGATGAAAGCGGTAAAGCCCCTCCATAAATCCCGCAGAAAAAAATGAGATGAATAAACATGATGCGTTGCTTGAATTCAACTTGTTATTTTCTGCGGCGTTTATATATCAGCTGCTAGTGCCCATGGCTGCTGGGTTCTTTGCGCGGATCCTAATGAGTCGGCCGCTATAGTGAGTCCTTCTTTTTATTTCCTTGTTTACTTTTGTCTTGCATTTCTCCTCCCCCGCTTCCTCTCCTTTCTCGCGGCCAGGTTGAACTTCCGCCTGCCTGGCTCCATCTTTACATCATTACTTAATCATTCCTTCTGTTGTCACTATTTCTGGAGTTCCACTAGAGTAGCTCGGTTACAGAGACAAGTATCACCGTGGTAACCTGTGAGCCAAGGCGATTCGGCTCCTGGCTCGGGCGCAGCAGGGGAGAGAGAGGCGAGTGTGTAAGAGGAAAGAGGAGAGAACATTGTGAAAGGATGAGTGAGTGAGCAGGATGCGTGTGAGAATTGTGCAGAGGACAGCTCATCGGGTTTTTATTCTCTCCAATCTGCAAGAGATTTGGCGGCTAACTGTGTAGTCACAGGTGAGTCAGTCTCTACATCTGTGCTCGAATTTGACATCATGGTGATTCGGGCAACAGTATACTGTATTTAGCTTGCTTAATTTAATACTTTTCTAAATACTAAACCCTTTTTTTTTTTTAGTTTCCTGAATGCATGCCATTTTTAAAATTTGCCTAATGTATGTTAACCAATATATGCTTAAATTGCTGTAAAAACATTTACATTCATCCTTATTTTAGTCAAATACCTGGCTAAAGTGTGTTTAAAATGACTAAATATTTCTTTAACCTTTATATTATATTAGGACTGACAGTGACTGAGACTGTCGTAATATATGTAACATATGTAACATGTTATATGGAATCATCTTCATTTTAACAAGTGATGCAGAAGGTTATCTGACACTGTCAGATGTGCTGAGGTTCCTCACTGTTATGAAGAAAAAAAAAGTTTTATCTGTTGTACAGATGTGGCCTTCTCCTTTTCACTTGTATTGTATTGTAATTCACTTGAATTGTAATTTCACACCAAAAAAAGTCAATTCAGGATCATTAATTGATGGTGAGAAAATGAATTTTAAATCCCTTTTTTAAAAGATTTAACATGAAACTATGTGGGATAATGATTAAAATTAGTGCATGGTATCAGAAATATGCTTCTACAGGAACCAGTGACTAAAGTGCCGGTCATGTGAGTCTTGTTACATAATGTATATACACTATGTACATGCTGGATAAAGCAGTGAGCATAATAGACAAGTGGTTTTCCTTCCAATAGCTATAATAAAAGGATGCCTGAAACACATCAGTAGACATACTGGTTAAGTGGTTGTCGTTTCAATAGTCTTGCTCACAATCCAGCCGGCTGCTGTAGAACTACTGACACATTTGGTTGGCAAAAGTAAGACAGATCTTTTTAGACATCCAAGTTTTCAGCCTGCAGTTAAAGTGTGAGTATGTGTGTGTACAATGCAGACCATTTAAATGCCGAACAACTATCATTATGTAACACACAGGGCTTTGTTTCGCAAGGCATTTGCAGCTTAAATTTGACAGCAGCACCCAGAGCAAGCAGCAGAGAGTCATGGTTCTATGGGAAGCAAGAGATGGGAACTGACCATCTCAATTGATTCTGAACTCACTGCACACTTGTCTTTTTTGGGCTGCAGAAGTATCGTCAGAGCCTCGCTGGACTTTTGGCTCCTCCTTATGGAGCGATGGAGAGTGGGTCCAACAATGACCGTAAGTACTAGCAGATGCTCATGATGTGGATTTTCTTATTTTACACTTGAGAGGAATGTTGTTGATCTGGGCGGTGTGTTGGCTGTAGTATGGCAATACGATACCTACCTCGATACAAAAGTGATGACACGCCATTATTTTAAGGGGAAGAAATCACAGTAGATAGAAAACGTGCAATAATATAATATTAATTAATAATAAATAATAATAATAATATGGTCATCCAAACAGACTTAGTGTTTCAAACTTAGTCCAGTTAGACCTTCAGATTTTTAGCTCTTGTCGAAGTGGGAAGTTGAAATACAGTGGTCTAATTACAATTTGATATATTTACTAAATCTCAATACAGCACACTTAAAATATTGCGGCATGATGAATCTGATATTTTATTACACCCTTATTGCTAATATTACAAGGGTCTACCTTTTGTCATGTTTTTTAATCGATTTTTTACAGTTGATCTCTGAAATTGTGGCTTCAAAATGGACAACGTTTGCACTGAATATTTGTCAGGATATTATGTTTTGCCTTTGATATCTGAACTTGGTAAGCAGAGAAAATGATCTAGTGGGTTTGTTTTGTCTTTTTAGGACTCACTGAAAAAGACAACTTGACTTTGGATTCTGCCAACAAAACTCACAATAAGGTAATTTTGTGTTTCAGCCTGTATGTTATCAATACATTTTTTTTTATTCTGTTCCTGACATTTTCATGCATTTTCAAGTTTATTCTGTGTTATAGGTAATTACATTACTTTGTTGTTACATGACATAACACCAGGATTTTGCGCTGCTTTTTGTCAAGTGAAGCAGAACAGATTTTAGTGGCGTGTGTGTTTATTCTGAGCATGAAACAGCGGATGACTCACTGGTGCGCTCCTCAGTAGTTATGCTAATGCAGGTTAATGCATTCAGGTAACAGAAAGATCCCATCTGCCCAATTAGCATGCTTGGCTTTGTTGTTCCGAGGAGACGTGTCAGGGTTTCATGCTTCGACCCCTTCACTGCGCCACGCTGCAGGTGTGACCTGTTCCATCCTTTGTGGTTGTTGTGGTCATTCATTGTGTCATTCAGAAAACGGCCATCTAAATATGTTGTGTACATTAAGTAACATATAGTAAGACTGGTGGCTGGTCCAAACTAGATGGTAAGGAGAAACTACTTGAAGTTTAAAGCAATGTATCTCGCACACTTAGATAGATATGCATATGGAAGACATGGAGTTTTACACCTCAGTGCACATCAATATTTACTGTATGTTAGCCTTTAAACTAGGGAACTGTAACTGTGTATATTTGGTGTTTTTTTATGTATTAAGTACTGCTGAGAGTTAAGATTATTGATGATTATTAACAATAAATAAGAGTGCTATTGCCTTTCTGATAGTAAATATGTGAACAATAATGTCAACTTAGGTTTTTTTTTGTACTTCTGTTTCTCCTTCCTGCTGCTCAGATTCCGTCAGAGAAACTCCAGAGAGCTGGCAAAGTCCTGCGTAATGCCATCTTGTCAAGAGCTCCACACATGATTCGTGACAGGAAGTACCACCTCAAAACATACAGGCAAGAGGATCCACTTTCTTTCCCCAGTTTCTGAATAAGACAGTGAAAATAGGAACAAATCTAGCACAAATAATGAACTGTTCATTGTGCTAAATATCTTGAGTATTTAAAAGTACTGAGGCAGAAATGGCATTCATGATCATTGTGTTGAAGTCGGTGGCATGTCTTCAGAGCAGACTATTTAAACTTGAACCATCACAAGGTGCTTTCACCACAGTACAGTGGGATCGCTAAAGACAAAGCTTAACAATTGGATTAACCTTTGAAAATTGGATTCTGCTGACTGGGATAAACGAATTAGGCTTGCAAAATACTTACCAGTCTCCAGCGCGGCACCTCACTGAAGCACTTTTGTCATTTAAAAACCATCAACCAAGGATGATTAGCAAGTGGCAAGCATTTGTATCATGGAGGTGGCAGTCATAGATGCTCATTTCCAACTGCAAGTCTCAATGGCTTTTCATTCAAGTCAATGTTTATATACAGTATATACAGTACTTGCATAAAGGTTATTGCACTGGAAGTAAGTGAAGTTTCACAACAACATTTAAAAAAGGGAATACCTTCCCTTTTTTAAATAAACAACATTTTTTCTGGTACATGTTTACCATTTAGTAACCCTGATGTACTTTAAAGTATTTCAGTTAAGCTACATATTATCAAGTTAAAGGTTAGCAGAGGTCAAAATGCATTTTCCATGCTCCAATTTAGCATCATGAAACATCCTGCCGAGAGAGTCTTTGGGTTATTAACCACAGTCCACACCATGACAGACACCCTCTTACACTAACACCTGTAAACTATGTCCTTTGGACACTGGCGCCCAAGTAAGAGGTGAACCTCCTTAACTGAAGTTCTGTGTTGCAGACAATGCTGTGTTGGTACAGAGCTGGTGGATTGGCTCGTGCTGCAGAGTGCTTGCGTTCTCACCCGGTCCCATGCTGTTGGGATGTGGCAGGCGCTGCTGGAGGAGGGCGGGCTGAACCATGGTATCCACAATCCTGAGTTTCTCCAGATCACTTTTTTTTTTTGCTATATTTATGTCATAAGTCACTGTGTGTATATTTACTTCCAAAGAACATTTCCTGTTGGGCCTTGAGGCAGTGTAGACTTATGACAGCATCTGAATATTGTTCATTGTACATTTTTAGCTCACATTTTAGGTGCATAATGTGTATTTTGTCCAAAAACATTTTTTATATTCACCTCTCTTTGAACGTTTTTCGCATAATTACTTTGACAGGCAGTCCGAGCGTGTAATGTGGCCTCTTTGGGAAATGAATGGCCCACATTTGCTTTAGCCGTCCATCAAAGACAAAATGTAAATGCTATTCTGCCATGGACATGAGGCTGTCAGATGAAGCGACGGGGAAACGTCTGCTGTGGAGCTGTACTTTCACAGCAACAGGCAGAGGAAATAAAAGATTCAAAATGTCATTCAGCACGATCAATAGGTGCTTTCCTCAGTTGAAAACAGGCATGGGAAAGCACTGAAGCGCATGTGAATCCTGTCGGAAACATTTTAATAATCCAGAATTGTTGCTCTTTCAATCAGGGAAAGCCATAATCTTTGTCATGGTTGAACGGTCATTGATCCTTTCATCGTTTTTTCTGAACACTTCTTTTGATTGAGTTGTTTTTACCTATCCACAGTTGACCAGGAGTTGGGCTTCCAGGACAAGTACCTCTTCTACCGTTTTCTTGACGATGAAGAGGAAGACACACCGTTACCTAGCGAGGAAGAGAAGAGGGAGAGTGAAGAGGAGCTGCCTGAGACCATCCTCTTCCTCGCTCAGATTGGCCCAGACGCACTGCTTCGCATGATCCTCCGAAAATCGTGAGTGACCGTCTCCGAGCTGCAAACTGAGCAGTGACTTATAATGAAGAATCTGAAGATGGATATCTGCGTCCGTCTGAGGTGAAAGACATTCAAAGTGACTGCAGCGTGACTCACCTCTGTTTCTGTCCTCAGACCGGGTCAGAGGACGGGTGATGACTTGGAGATTATCTATGACGAGTTGCTTCACATCAAGGCCTTAGCTCACCTCTCCAACACTGTGAGTCAGCTGCACCACTGCCTCTTCTTAGCAGAGACAAGCTTGTGGAGGAACCACGCACTGCATGTTTTGAATGCTGAAAAACCCGACACGTCTTCAGCCTCATCATATTCATATTCCTTATATTGCAATGCATCAAACATGTAGACATGCTCTTATTTACTTACTTACTTTTCACCTAATTTCCATCCCAAGGTCAAAAGGGAACTAGCGAGTGTGGTGATCTTTGAGTCACATGCGAAGGCTGGAACAGTCTGTAAGTCCTCACTGGGATTCTGATTCATTTTAAGCTAAATACTCTTTGAAAATCAATAACTTTATTTTTTACTTCCAGTGTTTAACCAGGGAGAGGAAGGAACATCATGGTACATTATTCAGAAGGGGTCTGTCAATGTTGTCATCTATGGAAAGGTGTGTTTCTATGCAGTTGCTTTCAAATACATTAATAATAATAATAATAATAATATTTTTGTGCTTGTGCTTCAGGGAGTTGTCTGCACGCTGCATGAGGGCGATGACTTCGGCAAGCTGGCCTTGGTTACAGATTCACCTCGTGCTGCCTCCATCGTCCTGAGAGAGGACAACTGTCACTTCCTGCGTGTGGACAAGGAGGATTTCAACAGGATACTCAGGGTAGGCAACCAAGCATTCCTTTAGGTCATACTTGATCTGCCTGAAGCTAAGAATCTGGCAGATCAGGCAACTGCAGATGAGACGTTGTCCGTGTATGTTGCTCCCAGAGAGTACATTTTTGAATTCTAATGTAATTTCCTAGATTTGAATTTGAGTCTTCTCATGTTAATCATGGGATTTTAGGATGTCGAAGCCAACACAGTCCGTTTGAAAGAACACGAACAAGCTGTGCTGGTGCTGGAGAAAAGTCCTCGAGCCTCCAGTTTGGGAAGTATCAAGTATGGACTTTGTTCATTTGTCTATAAGTACTTCTTCTGTGGAAGGCATTTCTCATTGGAGCATTTTCAGGTACACTGTGATATCTGGAACACCTGAGAAAATATTAGAGCACTTCCTGGAGACCATGAGGATGGATATACATCACAGTGAACCAGGTCTGTAACTTGTCACGTTCATAGTGAATGTTTCCCTTTAGCGTTTGTATACATTATATACACCAGGATTATTCCAATGTTTTGCTTGCTTGTCTCCTGACAGACCCAGCAGTGGATGATTTCGTCCTCATGCATTGCGTCTTCATGCCCAACAGCCAACTCTGCTCTCTGCTCATGGCTCAATATCCTTCACTTGCACTCAATTAAACCATTCATCACTCCACATAAAAACGAGTTTAACCCTAGCCTTCAATTCACTGAAGCCTGCTGTAATATTCAGCATTAAAAAAAGCACTGGTTTGTTTGTATATTTTGCATGTTTGTGTTACATAATGATTCAGTCTCATGCGTATAAATAAACTGGCCTTTATATCTTTAACCACTCCTGCACTTACCACACCGCGCCGCCGCCGGGTTCTGAGCAGGAAAGGTTGGAATACACCCTCAACAGCAAGAGGAGGGCGCTCATCCTGGCGCTGCGCTGGGCCAACACACACACCTATCTGCTCCAGGAAGACCCTGCTGCTATCACTTTTCTTGAGGTGAGCCTGCCTTCAACAAGATGCAAAGATTTGTATAATTTTTTTTTAATTGTTTCTTTGTGCAGGAGTTGTATGGCAGCGTTTCAAATGATTCACGGATGCTGCGGGCTCTGAAGGATTTAGTGCCTGACCTGGAGAAAGTTGTCAAGCTTCAGTGAGTCTGTTTTGCATGCTTAACAATCAGATTTATCTTCAGAGGGACTCACTGTTACTTTACTGTAAAGCAGTTCGGAGGAAGTCAAGTCTTCCAAAAAGGTTTGTTCCCACAAGCGGAGTAGATCTCAGCTGTGTTAGGAGGTTTTCTTCTCAAGCTAATTGTCGCTCAACAGAAAACGCTGATTCGGCAGTTCAGCAACGGCGAGGAAAGGCTTCAAAAGAAACAACCAATCCGGAATCAAGATGACAGTAAGTAGATCTGCGCTTTAATTCTGGGAGACAATATCGGAATGAGTCCGCAACTTCCTGTTTCATGCGACAGTCCTGCTCAAGGTGTACTGCAGTGACCACACGTACACGACCATCCGCGTCGCCGTGGCAGCCACAGGGCGAGAGGTCATCAGCGCCGTTGCGGACAAGCTGGGTTCCACTGATGAGCTGCTGTTGGTTCATCTCAGCTCATCTGCCGGTAGGAGGAGTCGAGGAAATGTTCCGTCATGAAGATGAGATTCAAAGAAATGTCTTCATGTTCTTGTTTCAGAAAAACAAATCCTGAAGCTCAATGACGTGTCGGTGTTCTCCACTCTGAGCATCAATGGACGGCTCTTTGTGAGTCCTCGAGAGCAGCTCAGCAGCCTGGTGAGATATCGGTTCACTCATCTCCAGTGGCCATGTATTTCGTAATAAAAAGAATTAATATTTACTGAACATTCAACTCTGTTCTTTTGGTGGATTAGGCTCCTCTTCCAGACCAGGAGGGACCGTCTGCAGGCTCCATGTCCACTTTTGAGCTGATGAGCTCCAAAGATCTGGCTTATCAAATGACCATGTTTGACTGGGAGCTTTTCAGCTGTGTACACGAGGTAGTAACACTGACCCGATCTTAAAGAGTTTTCTCCTGGAAACCATGGCAGTAAAATGTTTAGTAAAACCAACAGTCGTGACAGTCGATGCCGCCTACACCAAAGCCCAGTGATGGGCTCATGAAATGTCATGAAGATCTGTTTTCTTTACGCAGACAAATCACACTGCATTTGCTGACAAGTTGAGTCAACTGACTATGAACTCTTGCTGTGACCTCCTCTGTCCAGGACGAGCTTCTTTTCCACACGTTTGGCCGGCAGAATTTCAGGAAAACCACGGCCAATTTGGATCTGTTCCTGCGGAGGTTTAACCAGGTGCAGCTGTGGGTGGTCACCGAGGTGTGTCTCTGCACGCAGCTCAGCAAGAGGGTCCAGCTTCTGAAGAAGTTCATCAAGATCGCAGCACAGTGAGTACGAGGGACGTGGGTGTGTCAATCATTTTGTGTTGCTTCAGATGCCGATTTCTGTACATATCAGTCTTTTAAAAAAGAATTGTTGTCGTTTAGTTGTCGAGAATTCAGGAACCTCAATTCCTTCTTTGCAATCATCATGGGGATGAGCAACCCTGCTGTTAGCCGTCTGAGCCAGACATGGGAGGTAAACACACTTTGAAAACGCAGTGTTTTTTTTTAAGACTATAGTAAATAAAACCTCTGTTTTCTGCACAGAAACTTCCCACCAAGTTTAAGAAGTTCTACGCTGAGTTTGAGAGCATGATGGTGAGTTTGTAGGATGCTTGAATGATTCAGTTGGAGTTCATGAGATTTGTTCTCTTGTTGGAATTCAGGATCCATCCAGGAACCATCGATCCTACAGACTCACGGTTACAAAGCTCGAACCTCCTATCATCCCCTTTATGCCTCTTCTCCTCAAAGGTATTACTGTTTGCCGACGCAAACCTGCTTGTTTTAGGATCCATCTAAAGTGTAAATCTGTCTTTGCAGATATGACGTTTACACACGAAGGAAACAAAACTTTCATCGACAACATGGTCAACTTTGAGAAAATGGTGAGTCTCGATTTAGTTATTATTATATTTAAATGTGTTTTCATTGCCGACTTAGTGGCGCCATCTGCTGGTTGATTTCCCACCATGTTCTGTTTTATCTAAGCTTAACAGTTAAGCTGCTAACAAGTATATTTTAATCTGAGCAGTTGTTTGAATATGATGTTTTTCTATTCGTTTCTACAGCGTATTATTGCCAACACAATTCGACAAGTGCGTCACTGCAGAAGCCAACCTTTCAGTAAGTTCCTGCTGCTTTAAACTACTGGACGTTTCCAGCGTCCCTCTGACTCTGACCTCTCTCTGTGTCAGATCCAGACATTTGCCAGCCCAATAAGAACCAGGCCGAGGTGCGGGGCTACGTCAGGAAGCTCTGTGTCATCGACAACCAGAGAGCCCTGACACAGCTCTCCTACAGGCTGGAACCTCGACGGACATGAGCCACCAAGATTTTCCACCGCCATCGCCTTTTCCATGACACGTAAACGCCGGACACGCTTAAATCACTCCGTTTCAGTAGCAAAACAGACTGAAGATGATTCACTGTGCCATTAATCGCCTCCTCTACCTGGACGGGACACTCCGTGTTCTGTTGACCAACCATGTCTCGTCTGAATTCAAACTGTTCTTGCTGTTATTATCTGATAGAGCTCTCTTGTATAGAACGTGATTCAGTGTTGCATGACGGCGCCTCATGTGGTTCTATACAGTGGAATTCTATCTGAGTGTCCCGCAACGTTGTGATGACCGCCTACATGTTGCTTGTAAAGCAAACCTCCAGGGGGCAACATAACCGCCCCTTACTGTATGAAAGTGTCCCTCGCCGATTATACGGATAATATGACGTAATATGAGTTTAGAACGAATCCTATTTGCTTCATACGTGTATCCAAGTCTTGAAGAATCTTTAGGGTTGATGTTCACTAGGTTAATATCGATGTCCGTTACCCACAGTAAGCTGCTTATCCGTGTTTGTTGGTTGAATTGAAACTGGTGTTACAGACAGTGTTTCTATTTGAAGTTTATTTCTCTCTGCAGTAGCTCTTGAAATTATCATTCATTTTGGATGCTGGCGATGCTTGGTAGGATCTGTTCTGAGGTCAGTTGTATCAGCGGATTTTTTTTTGTTTTTGTTTCCTGTTTTCGGCCGTGATGACAGCAGTAAGCTGGTGCGCAGCAGTGCTTCGTGTCAAATTCTTGTGCTTGGTCCAGATTTTGTATAAGTGGATGTGATTTATTTGATCTCAGGAGCTTTCAATGTGTTGTCGAGGACCCGGCGGCTGTCATCTGTGTGTGGTTCGCTTTTTAAATAAATACATCAAATGTGATGTTCTGGTTTATGACGTTTTTTTTTTTTTTTGATGTGGTGGTTTCTTGTTTCTCATGTGTCAGCTAGATGTTGGTTTATTATATTACCTCTTATTCTTTGCAGGTGGAAACTGGTGTGGCCGTGGAAAAATGCATGCAAATCAGCCAAGGATGCAGACTTGCCCAGAATACACCTGTACAGTCAGTTCTATACTTCACGTTTGTCCCTGAAAGTTCTTTCGATTTGGGGGACACCAGTTTCCATTTGACTATTTCTTTTAAATTCTTGCTTTGCAAGCATAACATAGATATAATCTTGAGGTTCAGTACAAAATAGTTTGGCAGGTGTTTGGGGCCTAAATTCAGCAGAAGCTGGAATGATCTGCACCTCTTTCTCTATCTTGACCTGTCTGCACTGTCTTCTTCACCTTCACCTACTTCTTTGACAATGAGGCTTAAAACTAACAACTTCAACTGAACTTTTCTAGCCCATGTTTCGTTTAAGCAGGTAGACAATGCATTGTGAACGAGCCTGCCACCTGCTGGTGTGGGCATGCCATTGCCAGGACACCCTCACATTCCTCCCCTTTTAGCCATCTGTGAAAACTTTTCTTCTCCACGACTCATCATGTATCTTTACTCAGGGCTGTCGACTGACTTATCTGATGTCATCTACGCAACCTGACACACATGGCTGTCTTCTTGCTGATGTCATGGGCCTTTCTGTTTGGCATGACTAACACACTATCTCTGACTTGGTTATATGTGTGAGCACTACTTAAGTAACTCTTGTTGCCCAGTGATTTGTAGCCGCTGACATGCTATAGGCCAGATTTGTATTCCTGCGAGTGTGTGTGCGCAGTGCTTTATATAGCCACAGTTATCCAGGAAGAAGGAATGCCTTGCATGCCACTGACCATATTTGAGCAGCGCGTCTGCTCACACACTCACCTCCCTTCATCTGTCCTGCAGTTCCACAGGTTCACCGCTACCCGGCAATATAACACCTTGTGGTTGTGGTGACAGCTGGGCTTTGCCTTCAGCTTGACTTTTACTGACTCACCACTGCCCCCCCTCTCCCTCTTCTTCCAGCACTTTCTGGTTCCTTCTCATGACAATTTGCTCTGCTGACTGACAACATCCACTGTGACCCCGGAGAGGGAAACCACCGAGCTGCTCCTTCACTCATTCACTGGACTAATGCGGGATTGTACTTTTTGACGGATTTCACGACTGGATCGAGAGAGATTTCGAGTGTGTCGGGGTGATTGTGTGTGTGTGTGTGTGAGTGTGTGTGCATGTGTTTTGTCAGTATGCCATGTCGTCCCCTGGCTCGTCGTTTGTGCAGATAAAGCATGAAGACCTGCTCTACTATGAGAACTGTGGAGGGGGCAGCTTTGGGAGCGTCTACCGGGCGCTGTGGATATCTCAGGACAAGGAGGTGGCGGTGAAGAAGCTGCTGCGGATTGACAAAGAGGTAGAACACACACACATTAGTGGCCAGGCCGGTGGTCGTGTGATGAATCTTTGACTTCAGAATGTGTTTATCTTCCAAATACCTGAGTCGCTCCCCCTCCTCCTCTCTCTCTGGTTGTTGTGGGCACAGTTAAGATACAGCAGGACGAGGTGCCGACCCCTGCGGTGATCCGATCGCCACCTCTGATCAAGGGCGTTAATATCCAGAGGTCGTGTAGACGGACTTGACAAAGCTGAGCTAGTGACAATTCGATTCTCGCACCTTCATGCAGTTTGGCAGGTCCTCATGGATACAATCGTGACTGTGAAAACAAATAGGATTCATCCAAAAGCTGCTGCCACTAGGTGTTATAAGATAAAGAGAAACTCAAATATGACGCCCGATGTTGTCCTGTCGGATAGTCGAATAACCTTAGCATAAAAGTGTGTTACATGCATTTCAGACTACTATAGTAAGACTACAGCCCTCTAACTGATTTTACGGTCCCTGCTGTAGGGTGTGTTATTATTTTATTGTACAGTTATTACCATGAATTATTGTGTACTAACAGTATAATGATACTGGTACTGAGAAACTCAAATTTGACGCCCGATGTTGTCCTTGCCTTATACCCGGTGACCAATTCCCCTTAAGAATTTTTTTTTGTGTCACGCTATTAAAACTTTTAGGGCTGCAACTAACAATTACTTTTGCTGTCAACTGATCTGTTTAACCTAAAGTTGTTTAAATCATCTCACTGTGATACTCCGACACCATACATTATTAAACAAGTATACTAAAATAATGACACATAATCCAGGAACATATATTAAACCTGTGAAGCATGAAGCATAAAACAGTTGAGAGAAAGCTCCAGTGCTTTAAAACTGAGGCCATTATTGGTCCTTGAGGAGAATGTAAAATCACCACTATACACATATGTATCTCATATAAAATATGTGATCAACATCCGCATCAAAAGGTCTTACTTGAATAGTAATCCAAAAACTATGTGTTCAGTGTAGCTCCATAGTTCAGTTTTCTTTATTATTAGAAGGAGAAACACTGAAGACACTTCACTAAAATGCTGTAAAAAACAAATCTCTCTAGCGGCGCAGATGTGACGTGTGACATCATCTCCTCTTCCAAGCTAGCTCCGTGCTAACCGACATGCTAGCTGTTAGCTCGAGAGTGCGTGGCGTCACATGCCAAACACGGAACACTCTTTCATCATTCTACAATGGTGTCGAAGGGGTTTGCTCATCCTTAAGACGCATTATCTTTGCTAACAAAACGCAGCAACGCTTTTGAACACTACCGACGGCAGCGAGTTGGAGCCGGACCTCAGTCAGGAACCAATGAAAGGAACAGAAATGAACATATCTTAATCTTAATTCCAGAGAATGGGATATTTTCTCACTGCTTCTGAATAACAACCAGCAACACGACACATCGACGCACCAATTTTGACATCAACGAAATTTTGTTGTCGACGTTATCGATGACATCAACTAATAGTTGATGTTTAACTCAGTGGCCAGTGTTAATGTGGTGACAAACAATGCATGACATGGGTCCTAATTTCACTGCCTGATACCAAATATTTGCTGCTTCATTTTTCTTGAGAATCATAAATGAGCAGATAACATCTAGTCGTGTGGCCACAATTTCTTCTTCGATCTACCACAAAAACACCGTCCGATCCGGCCTTGAGACCCACAAATAGTTCGGGGCTGGTTCTTCTGTGGGACCGAATCATACACACTTGTGTCACTTCCTAGATACTCTTCCTTATGTCTTACAATAACTGGATATCTGCGTCTTGAATTGGCCCATCGTTGACTCTAAAGAGCCGATGGGTTACAGCAGTCGATGGTGGCGCTCAGCATTGTAGCTATTTTTGATCCCACCTATCTATAAGGTAGTACTCACATGACAATACCATGCCTGACAGCATTCGTCACGTGGACACTTTATATTCCAACCTCCGAAAATGGACTCCATAGAGCAGATGATTCCATAAGGAGGGTTCAAATAGATGTTGTGATGATTCTTTGTCACATCACCACTTCATCTTGTCAGTCAACCACACACACACACTGTCCGCACGGCTCCATCACCTGCCCTCGTGGCTGCGCCTCACTGTGTTTTTCTTGTTTATACTTGGTCACTTTGTTCAGGGCAGCCTACGTCCAGTGACCTCACGTGACCACCCCGGTGTTCTCCACAGTAAAGGATCCACCTTTCACATGTTTGAAATGTCTTGTTTTCTTGTTTATTATCGCTCGTGATGCCTCATGTTTGGATTTCCATGCATTATTATTTATTTATAGTCAAATAACCTTAGCATAAAAGTGTGTTACATGCATTTCAGACTACTATAGTAAGACTACAGCCCTCTAACTGATCTTTTATGGTCCCTGCTGTAGGGTGTGTTATTATTTTATTGTACAGTTATTACCATGAAGTATTGTGTACTGACTGTATAATAATACTGGCACAGAGGTCGCTCGCTATCTTGAGACACAGTTCAAAATTTTAAACTCAGTTTTAATGAAGTTAGTGTTTTATCCGGGCAGTTTGAAAACTGTGCTTCATCTTCATGAACTGAAGCCAATTTGGTTCCAAAGGTATTGTTTCGCAGTTTTCGCTAGCGTTCTCATCCATCTGTCTTGTCCAGGCGGAGATTCTCAGCGTCCTGAGTCACAAGAACATCATCCAGTTTTATGGAGCCGTGCTGGAGTCTCCCAACTATGGCATTGTCACAGGTCAGAAGCCCTGAGTGTGTGAGACGTGTGCGACATCTCGTGTGTCCCTGAGAGTCGACTCTTCGTCCGTCACTCTCGACGTTTTAAATAACAGCTCAGTCACTGAAGTCTGTTTTGTCAGCGAGCACTGCGAATGTTTATTTGGCTGCTTAATGGATGGAAGTTACAAATGGGTCTGTGAGAAGAGGAGCTGACTGTTTACCTCTGTTTACATTGGTCTGTGTGTGTGTGTGTGTTTCGCCTATTCTCAGCTTTTAAGATATAAATAACCAGGTCAAGACTTAGTGGGACGTGCAAGTGGCTTCATTTTAGACTGGCCGTAATCTCATCTCAGATTTGAGTGGGACGCGTATTTAATCCCACACGGCCACCGCCTCTCACTGTGACGCGCGGCCTGCGCTCATGTGTGTGTGTGTGCTGTCGACAGTGAGCCCATTCAAATGCCATTTCTGGCAGGACATTTGTAACTGAGACCAGTGTGTTTGCTCACCGTCTTCCTGGTGGTGAGGAGTCAGAGCTGGATTACACGTGTGGAGTTGTTTATTATTTTCCATAAATGTCAAAAATAATCTTTACGCTCCAACACTGAATATTTTTACAAGTTATAGGTGGCATTTTTGGGGATAATAAAGAGGTTAAACATCACGATACAAAAAAGAAATCATATTATCAAGACACCTGAAAATCATTTCTAATATTTATATATTTATAAACTGAAAACAGTTTAGAGTTCTAGGACAGAGAAAAAATATATATTTATTTCTGTCATTAACCAAAATTGCATAATTTGTAGTCAACTTAGTCAAACGTTGAACCTGAAATATCATTTATCGTTGTTTCTCTTCTGACATGGCGCTCGTGCAGGCCGCAGAAATGCCGTGAGATGGCCACATGTGGCCCCCGAACCTCACATTTTCCAACCGCCTGAACGCAATATTTTAGCTTTCCTGTGTTGAGATGGAACATTTTATCCGACTACTTATTTAAACGAGAAAGAGAGGAATTGTAAAACCTCAGTTGAGCTAAAGGTTAGCGCTGTGGTATGTTGTTCTTTGGTCCCGTCTAGTGATGGTGTCAAAAACAAAATGCTAATATTCAGATGCATAGTTATTTGAAAATATAATTTGCCACTTAGTTCATTTGCTACAAAAGCAATGGTTTGAGAGGCAGCTATGAGGTCGTGACACCAGGAAAACAAGGTGCAAAAACAACAAAAACTTTTGAAAGAGAAACCTTCCCAGCACCAGACCTGTTCGTGTCCCCGTGTTCTTGAGCGAGAGACTTGCCCCTGGGTTGCTCTTGATGCCTCCTTCCTCTGGTGTTTGTGTCTGAATGGGTGACTGATGTGAGAGTCTCTGTGGCTGCTGTGAAAGTCAAATGTATTTACTAGCATTCACTCCTCTGATGTGTGGAGAGCTGCTCATGAAATCCATCATGTTGTGGACCATGAGTTTAACATTTAACAACACTGGTTCGCTGGCTTTGATTTGCTGCACCTTGTTTTACAGGGAGTCAATTATAATGTCGAGTGGAGTTAAATGAAACATCTCAGTTTTTTCAACTGTTTTCTTGAACCCCAGAATTTGCGAGCGGGGGGTCTCTGTACGAGTACCTGTCCAGCGAGCAGAGCGAGGAGATGGACATGGAGCAGATCATGACGTGGGCCATTCAGATCGCCAAAGGTACAAGACTTTCCTTTTTTTTTTCCCTTTCAATCCACTGTTTTTGCCCTACACGTGTTTCTATATAGTATGATATAATGAAATATATAGAATACAAAGACTTCAACATTTGGTTTGTTGCTGTTTATGATGTCAGGAGGGTTTTTTTTATTTGGCTGTTTTGATCAGAACTGGTCACCTGACCAGATGTGGTTGTCAATTTCGGAGTAACCAAAGCTAATATTGCAGGGATTTGTTTAGCTCAAATGTTGCTAATATCTGGTGCCGAAGACAAGATCGAGTTGTGTATTGAACCGCCTCAAACTGAAGCTGTTGGCAGTTGGTTCATTGCTTCAGTCAGTGGATTTGACAGTAAAGTGAGGGTTTTGTTCGTAGCTCTTATGATGTTATGAAAATCATGTCAGCCCCGCTCTTCAGTTGAACTCCATTCTTTTACGTGATGTTCAGTGGGAATGTACTGCAAAATGGTTACTAGCTTTCTCTGTTGTAATATGTGGAGTGTTTCCTATGTGCGCAGGGCTCCATTACCTCCATGCAGAAGCTCCAGTCAAAGTCATTCACAGGGACCTGAAGTCGCGAAACGGTAACCTCTCCACTCCTCATGCACTTTGTAAGTGTTGTCGCTGACTGCTTCCTTCTCTCTGCCGTGCAGTGGTGATGACGGCGGACAAAGTTCTCAAGGTTTGTCTGGAGTTTAGTTTGGAGCGTGTCCGCATCCTCACTCTTCTTCTCCTGTCGCTGCAGATTTGTGACTTCGGCGCCTCCAAGTTCTTGTCTCACACCACTCACATGACGGTGGTGGGCACCTTTCCCTGGATGGCCCCCGAGGTCATCCAGAGTCTGCCCGTGTCGGAAACCTGCGACACCTACTCGTACGGCGTGGTGAGTCCTCCGTCTGTTACGGGCTGTTGTCGGACTAGAAGTCGGGAAAAGGATTGTTTTTTTATACTTAATATTTGGATGGTGTTGGTGTTGTACAGGAGATATATTGAATTATTCTGTTTTGAGTTTAACTATGAATGTGCTGGATGAGATACTGCTCCTTTATGCTCATCTAAAGTGAAGATGCAAGTTGCATTGTTTTGTTTTCATTTATTTGAATAGATTGTTTCTTCCTTTCTTTTTTTCACTGTTTTTATATTGGTAATGCTATTGTTTTAATATAGACATATATGAGCTAGATGATCTTGTTTTCTGTGGAATAGTAAAATACAATGAAAATATTAAAATATTAGGGGCAAAAAATCTCTATAAAATTATTTTCAAAAAAAAAAAAAAATTTAAAAATTGTATTGTGGTTGCTATTATTTGTCTGACAAAAAGTGTCCAAAAAGTCACATTTTGAATGATGAAATATATGGTACTTAGAAAAAGCTGAAACAAATTCTTAAAAAAAAAATACAGAAAAAAATCAAAAGTTTAAAAAAAAATGAAAGTATCATTGAATAAAAGTATAAAAGAAAAAAGGACATTATTGCATCTATAATATGAATATCATATAAATACATAAATACATTTAAAGACAAAGGGAAAAAACATGATTGATGATCTAAGTCAAACTTTTTGGGGGAAAACAGGGAATGAAATGCATGAAACATGACTGTTGAAAAAACTGAATTACTGCACACATGCCATTTATAATCATAGACTTTTAACTGAATGTTGAACTTGTGTTGTGTTCAGGTGCTGTGGGAAATGCTGACTCGGGAGGTTCCCTTCAAAGGCTTCGAGGGGCTGCAGGTGGCCTGGCTGGTGGTGGAGAAGCAGGAGGTTTGTACGTCTGACTCCGGGCTCATGTTCCGACCCGGCTGCAGGAACAATGCGATGCTCTCATGGTTTCCACTGCGAGCTGGTGCGGCGGGTATTTTTAGGCCTGATGTCAGCGCTCTGCTCTTGTAAGGCCTGGATACACTGCAGCGGAGCGGCGGCCAGACCAGACTCACCCTTTTACGAGACAGAGAGAAGAGACCAGGGCCGGGTCGGGCGCTTTATGTCCAGCCTGGGTTCGCGGTTTATTCAAGTGAAATGGACCTCCAACGCACACACCTCACAGAACATGAGTCCAGAGTAGCTCTTGGCTCCTCTCCAAATTCTCTCCATAAATAACTCGGGCCACGATTTCCCCGCTTCTCCTCCTGACCCTCTTCCTCGCTCCCTCGCTCCGAGTTCTGGGTATTTTGGGATTAATCCCCAGCGGAAACTGTTTCCATTCAGCCAACAATTTCGGAGGTTCGGTTTGAACTGCCTTTGTTACAGCAAACGCCACGCTGAGATGTAGGTTGCTAAACATCAGTGAAGTGTCTATGAGACTCCGGTTTCCTCCCACCTTTCAGTCCCAGAATGAAGCAGCTGACAACCCTGCCATCTCTGTGTAGCCCGGTCAATGTTTTGGACCGGAAGAGCTCAGCGCTCATGGACAGTTTAAACTTCCGCCACTCACTTTGACCAAACAGACGTAAGGCGTCCTCATAAAAGTGTGTGTGTGTGTGTGTGTTGCAGAGGTTGACCATCCCCAGCAGCTGCCCGGCCAGCTTCGCCGAGCTGATGCGGAAGTGTTGGCAGGCCGACCCAAAGGTGACGCAGTTTCAGAAGCTTCTCCAGATCTTGGTGTGCTCACATGTGTGCTGGTGGCAGGAGCGGCCGCGGTTCAAGCAGGTGCTGGTCACCTTAGAGGCCATGGCCAACGACAGCAGACTCCCAGAGCAGTGCAACTCCTTCCTCCACAACAAGGACCAGTGGAGGTAAACACACACTCGCCGTCTCTGACAGGTTAAGCATCGCAGCCTCTCGCAAAAGTGGACTGTTTTTTTTCCCCATATAAAACCATGTCACACACCGACTGGGGAGTTGAGAGCTCAGCTGAGAGTGTGACCCGCCGCTCCACTTCAGTCTATAATAAGCTCAGAGTCCTCCTCTTCCTCAGAGGGGACGGGGGGGTCAGCAGGGTGGTAGCGAGGTAGAGCAGAACCCAGTGGAGGTCCAGAGAGCTGTCGGGTCTGTGTGAAAACGGAGACAAACAAGAGGACGACGGGGTGAGACGGGGACATCCGGGAGGGAGAGGTGCGAGATTCTGAGAATATTCAGCAGCAATAGAGAACACAATCGGAAGATGAATGAACGCGGGTGACAAACTATCACCGCGGGGACCGTGCATGAGCGTCGAATGCCGCTCTCTTGTGGCTGAAGATGGTGTTGCAGACACACGCGTCTTCTTAAAGACATGAAGAAATGACGTGATTAAAGGTTGTACACAATTTCTCTCAGTAATAAATGGGTTGAAACAATTGAAGTTTAAGTAAAAAAGGACTCACTTTATCTGAAAAACTAACAAAATGTTGAGTGAAACACCGGATGGGTATTTTTTTAACAGCAAACATTTCTCTCACGCTGCTCCTAAGTGCATTAAAATAAGCTGTTTCTATGGAATATCTTCCTTTACTTTCAAGTTTTTGCCATTTAATTTCCATAGAAACTCTTTCTCAATCACAGTCATATCAGCTTCTACAGAGGTCAGAAGGAAATCACCATAACAAAGTATTAACTTTTAAGATGCAGCCCAACTCAAGGCCTGGGGGCCAAATGTGGCCCTCCAAGTAATTCCACGTGAAACGTTATTCCACATAATTGTAGCATATTGACACCACAACCTGCAAAAACCCAGACTGTCTCTTGTGTTAGAGGCATAATTTGGTTATTTTCAAAGTGGTCTCGAGCTGTCAGAGCCTTAAATTTGCGCTGGCCACCTCGGGAGACTGAGGGAAGTTTTTGTGTGACCTCTCAGGTGTGAAATCGAGTCGACCCTGGAGCGTCTGCGGAAGCTGGAGCGGGAACTTTACTCCAAAGAAAAGGAGCTGGAGGAGCGCGAGAGGCGGCTGCGGCTGTGGGAGGAGAGGCTGATGGAGAGGTCCAGCATGAGCCCGAGCCCCACGTCCCTCCTCATGGACCGCTCCAACATGTCACCCGTGAGCATCTGAAACCTTCTGGAACGTGTCGAGATGCTAACGCTTCCTCTCTCTCTTGTCAGTTCTTCGCTCCGCTGTCCATCAGCTCGTCCGGGTCCTTCTTCCGCTCGCACTCCCAGGACTCGGACAGCGTCGGGGTCAGCAGCGCCGGAGTCAGCTCCCTCCTCCGCACCCTCAGTAACGGAGACACGGAGCGAGGGAGCAGCTCCATGCTGGACAGGGGAGTGGGCTCCTTGGACAGCAGCAGGCTGCACATCATGCTACGAGGAATGCAGGGGCGCTTCGGGGAGGAGGAGCCGGAGGACGAGGGGACCCTGGAGGAGAAGAGTTGGGGGCACAGGGAGAGGGATGAAGGGGGGAGTCTGGAGGGAGGCAGAGTGCAGGTGACATTGAGGAGCTTCCCAGGTGGAGTGGTGGAGCGGGAGGAGAGGACATGGGGGGACGGAGACAGAGAACGAGGGGGGGTGCATAGGAGCAGGGTGACCACTATCCTTCGAGGGTACTCAGGGGGAGCGGAGGACAAGAAAGAGGGAGGGTGGGAGATAGAAAAACCAGGGGAAGGATTGGAGGAACATGGGATGGAGGGAGGGATGGAAGGAGGGAGGTTGCAGACCATGTTTAAGGGGCTCCATGGCAGTTTGGGGGACATGCTGTCCTTAGACATGGACGACATGGGGGAGATGGACACGCTGGGAGACATGGAGGTGGGCGGCCTGGGGGTCATGAAGGTCATGGGTCGCGGCGTCAGAAGTGAGCTGGGGGTCAGGGGTCACCGCAGCGATATGGTGGTCCACGGAGCGCGCGGCGACGTCAGCCAGAAGATCCGGGGCGAGGTGGGCGTCCTGGGCCACTCGGGGGTGCAGGTGAGCATGAGGGCCTCGTCCAATCAGAACTCTGTGAAGAGCTGCAGCGTGAGACACGGCACCAAGATCAACATGTCTTCTGCCATGGACATGATGGCGCTGGACTGGTCCGACAGCGATTAGAGGACCAACTGCACGTCGTCCACCCGTTCCTTCTATTGTGAGTCGCAGCACGTGATGAAGTGGCAGCCAACCTCCCGGACCCTCGCACCAGTCTGACTCAACACTTTCACCCAAATATACATTTTTACTGAAACAGAAGTCGTCGCCGCTTCGCAGCGGAACCTCCGGAGTGACTTGGACCCGCCGTCTGAGTTGGATCCTGCTTGTAGACAAGTGTGTAGATGTGGAATCTTAGAACCTGTGTGTGTTTGGCATTTTTCAATAAACCCCATTCAAGGCATCAGAGGTGCGTTTCCTCAGACGCTCAGCAGCAGAGCCACTCCGGCCAGAACCCACTTGGCGGGTCTCTCGCGCGTCTTCAGACTGAACGTCCAAACGTATGTGGGTCCTCGGATTTTGGTCTTGTAGACGGGACACTCGTAGATGTTCCGGGTTTCCTGCCGGTCGTTCGGAACAGCTCGGACCGAGATGACGGGCATGGCCGGCGTCAGGTCCATCAGGCGGGCTTCGGTGATGACGCCGGCCGGAATGTCCCAGCGAGCGCCTGCGGAAGAGTTCCATTTCCCCATCAGAACCAGTGATTCAACTCTCACCCTACATGTCCGGTACCTTCCATGAAGAGTCCGTACACGTAAGCTCCTTCTCGGGCCGGCTGGTTGAACTCTTCCTTAAACTTCTTGGTCACGTCCACAGTCAGGTTGACCTTGTCCAGGGGCCACTCGTTCTTCCGAGCCAGGGACTGCATCACAGCTGGAGGTGGAGGACTCTGAGTCTGAGGGGTGTAACAGGAGACACTCAGTTTCTCACCTGTGAGGAAGGACTGAGGGTTGAAGAGCCCAGAGAGCCAGACGACAGTCGGCAGAGTCAAGTCCTGAGTCCAGCTGTCCAGCTCCTTGCAGCGCTGCAGGACGTCATTGTACCTGGGAAAACATGGACTTCAGACAAGCATCTACTAACTAAGGTGAGATGTAACTCTCCATTCTGGGCCCAAAACTATTCGAAGACTAAAGAATGAAATGGACGTATAGAGGAAAAAGGGGCCGCACCAGGTGGCCAGGCTGTAGGTGGAAGGGTAGGCCAGTTTGGTCCAAGTGTCAGGGACGTTGTCGAAGAACAGGGCGGTTTGCAGCTTTTCCATCTCGGAGGAGATGGCCAGTTCCCCCTGGAACACAGAATCTCAACCTCAAACAAACATTTCAATGGAGAGAGTTAAAGCACAGACATGCGGACGCACCTTCAGCCCGAGGTCCAGCTCCTTGAGCGAGCGTCGGATCTCAGACACGAGGGTGTTCATCCGCTCGCACTCCTGGAAGCAGACCAGGATGTACGGCGAGCGCTCCGCCGTCTTGGAGGTGATGTCGGACATGTTGTACTCCTCCGGCAGCTTCTCCAGCACCTCGTCCAAGATGTTCTTCACCTGAGGTTCGAGGGAAATGGAGTTTATGCAACAGCCAGTCACTAACCTCCAGAGCCCACTAGATGGCACTCTCTGCTCTAAAATCAGAAGAATCAGAAAAGAAACCACGGCACCTTCTCCTCCAGGGTCTGAGAAGCCCCCTCCCCCATCACGGCATCAGGAGACTGAAGCTCCAGCAGCGTGTGGAAGAGGTTATCTGAGGTCACGGTCAAGAACTCAATTTCTGCGTTGGGGTGCAACCCATAATGCACTGGGCTCTCGTGGGGGAGCATCTCGTCGATGAAGTCGTGGTAGCCCTGCGGAGGGAGGAAGAGAGCCTGTTGAAGACTTCCTGGCTCTCGAGGTCTCTTCATTCGCTCACCTGGTAGTCCAGGTTGGAGGGGACCACGAATCCTGGGGTGAGGGCGAGCTTCCGGTCGAACTGAGAAGGAATGAGACGTGTCAGTGGCATGGATCCGCTGGATGAGCCTGACTCACCAGCACCTGGTTGGGCTGCATGTATTCCTCCAGGTAGGTCCGACACAGTCTCCGATCCCAGTCGTCGGTGATGTGTCCTCCGTACATGATCTCCCCGAAGAGGTACCTCAGGTCCTCCCACGGCACCTTGCCCACCACACTCAGGTTAGTATCCTGCTGTGCCCAGTCAGGTCAGCGGTCAGGTCCCTCCTCACCTGTGCGTTGGCCTCCAGGTAGTTGTAGAGGACGTTGACTGATATGGTGAGGTCTCCGGTGTTGAAGGGGTACTTCCTGTTCCATCCCTGGGGTCCGAACTTCCTCCTCTCCGCCACGCAGGCGTGAAAGTAGCAGAGCGAGAAGAGGATGGTCTTGAACTCCTGCTCCCGGCTGCACTGGTCCAGGATGTCCTGCAGGGGCAGATGCGTGTCACGTGGAGGACTTGCTTTGAAGAGGAGCGCGCACTGACCTGGTCGAAGTTATCCAGAGCGGCGTGAAGGTTGGCGTGCATCCCAGTCGGAGGTTCGTTGGTGATTTTTATGGCGTTTTCCAAAATACCCTGAAGAAAAGGTCTGTAGACGTAAGAACTGCAAACTACATCTCCACTTTCATCTTCAGAGTCTCTGTCACCTGCGGGATGATGTGCTCCTGGGCCGTCGGTGCCGGCTCGGCACTCATGAACACGCGGTAGTCCGGATGACTTTCCTCACAGCAGGACTCCAGGAGCTTCTCCAGGGAGCCCAGCCAGCGCGCCACCAGGTGGATGTTCTGCAGGAAGACGAAGGTAAAGCAACAAGCGGGACCAAACATGGTGCCCGTCCTGAAAAAGACCTGCAATATGACCCAGTGACCCTCCTTGGCAGCCTTCTCCATGGCGACCTCGGCCACAGCCTCTTGACCTTGACCCAAGGACACATTGTGGAGCTTCCCGAGGTCGATGGTGAAGCCCAGCTTTCTGCCTGAGAACAAAATCCCACGTCCACTTCAACACAGGTTCTTTACCCAGCAACATCTGTCTATATTCATTTCAGGTATATGTGACTACATTTAATAGCATTTGAAATACTGTCGATCGCAATGAGCTCAATCGAACAGCAGATGGCAGTAGCTTATAGATAGCATATTGCACCACAGCTAGTGATGAATCTCTCTTTGTGGATCCAGATGTTTCTATTACAACCAAACCATTTATTTCTAGACAATTTTATCAAAATGTTTTCGAGTTATTTTGCAACAGACACATGAGAATAACCTGATCAAGTGTGGTTCTGATCTAGTAAATGTAGCACTAAAACCTTGAGCCGTTTGCGGCCTCAGTACCTAGAGACTCCACGTCCTTCAGCGGGTCGACCCCAGGTGAGAGGATGAAGAACATAGGAGAGGCTGGTCCGCTCTCCCTGAAGGACTTGGCGAACTCAGTCTTGCGCCCTTCTGTGTATTTCACCCCGAGCTTCTCCTCGACAAAGTTCCTGCGGCGGAGAGGAGAACAGGTGACGGTGTGAGGTGAGATCCTGCAGAACTCTCCAACAAACCTGACGGCGTAAGTCATGCGGTCCGGTCTGAGCGCTCGCATCATGACCAGCTTCTGCAGCGAGGTCTTCGTCTTCCACTCCTGAGGAAACTTCTCCTTCTCCGGACATTCCGACTCCACCAGCTTCTTCCAGCGCTTAGGAGATCCCTCGATGTCTCGGTCCAGCCCCCGGAACTCGTCCGTGAAGCT
Organism: Synchiropus splendidus; assembly: GCF_027744825.2. Lineage (NCBI taxonomy): Eukaryota > Metazoa > Chordata > Actinopteri > Syngnathiformes > Callionymidae > Synchiropus > Synchiropus splendidus. The sequence goes on along the minus strand of NC_071346.1, from coordinate 7,919,877 downwards.
CATCACCTGGTGAGAGTCACATGATCAGCTGCGAGAACATAAGGAAATGTTCGTGTGGCTCGTGCCTTGATGGCGCTCCACGCTGAGTGCGACAGGAAGTCAAAGGGGCTGATGTAATGGTGGTCGATGTTGAAGCGCAGCAGGAAGTCCAACTCTCGCACGTCGATCTCCTTGCTCATCAGGAGCAGCTGGAAGCAGAGTGTGGTGAACACCAGACACGTCTTGGTTCGCTCAGGTCCACGCACCTGGAACGTCAGCTGCGCCGTGAAGGTGAGCTTGTCTCGTTCGAAAAGTCCCCTGCTGATGTAGTTGAAGGTGGAGAAGGTCACGCAGTCGATGAGCGTGTTCACCCTGCTCTTCACGTCTTCGCACACCTCGGCTGACGCCACCGCTTTGTGGAAGACGACGTTAAACGCCTGGGAGTTTCACAGAAGGGAGCGAGAAGAGTCACGAGAGCCAAGCTCAAGTGCAGCTCTGCTCACCTTCAGGCTGAACTGGTACATGGGGTTGATCTTGTTGAGGTCGTTCATGATGAAGTAGAGCAGAGAGGCTCGGACAGCGACTGGACGATAGTGTTCTCGCGCCTCGTTGATCTTCACTTCATTGACCTTTGCTTCCAGGACCTGCCGGCGGACGCAGATTCAGCCAGAAGCGAGGCGCTAAATTCGCCTGGTTACCTTCAGCTCTATCTCCGCAGCGGTGCGCTTGGTGGTCTCCAGCTTCTCCACCAGCACGTTGTCCCCCAGGAAGTTGCTCTCCGCAGCAGACAAGCGGGTCAGCAGCTCGTCCTCTAAGAGCTTCAGCTCGATTTTGAACATGTTCTGATGCTTGGTCAGCTCACTCTGGAAGACTTTGACTTTCAGTCACAGCAACGTGACCACCAGAACAGACAAGCAGACCTTCAGGTGCTCCAGATCCGGCCTCTCCTGGTTGACCACTTGAGCCAGGAGCTGGTCCTCCAGTCCGTCCCTGGTCACCGTGAAGTTGATCAAAGTGGTCTGAGCTTGAATCTCCGGTTTGTAGTGGGGATTGGCCAACTTGGTATGGAGAATGAGCCGGAAGTCCGGGTGGAAGAAACACTCCTTGTCTCCCACTTTGATGCAGCTGTTGGCCGACAGAGGGCGACAACATGCGAGTGTGAAGTCAAATAAAAAGGATGTTTTCTTACCTTCCCTTCTTGATGGTGTAGCGACCCAGCAGGGGGTCGATCACCGGGTCGATCGTCTCCTCCAGGTTCTCGATCAGCACCGTGTCTCCGGCCACGACGGCCTGCTCGATCACGTCCACATAACTGATGAACAAAAGTGTGTTATTACGTTATAATGATACTATTATGTTGCACCATATGCATCTAAAGGGTTGCATTTTTGAAAATAATATAGAACTAAAGATTCACTGGACGTGTAACTGAATATTTATGCAAAAAATCCCAACGCAGAAGGTTTGAGGACCCTTTAACTCACCCTCTCTGACCCAGACTGACCACCTTGAGGTTGCTTCCGTAGCGGATCTTGATCCATTTGATGCCCTGAAGCTGAGGGTCAATGAGCAGAGGCCAGCGCTCGCCTAAACAGCAACACACCTCTGAGGTTCAACGACATCAGCTCTGATTTAAAAACTTACAGTTTGTGAGGATAGTTGCGTTCTGAGTGGACATCCGGTCGCCTGGCAGACCTTCGTTGTTCCACTGAGCCACAGTGGCATCGTCGGTCAGCATTGAAACCGGATCCAAGCCCTCTGTCATGGGGACAGGAGTCTGTTGGAGGAGCAGACTGTTCAGACTGACATTGGCAACCACACGGTCACGACAACGTATCAGGTGAACCTTCTGGCTCTGCAGGAACGGCATCCACAGGGTGTCCAGCAGATCCCCGCGGTACTTCTTTGAGAAGGAGCCGGCGTAAGAGATGAAGGCTGCGGTCAGCAGGACGTCGCCACACAGGGTTTCCTCCTGCTCGTGGTACTGAGCCACCGAGTGAGCCCAGCGCACGTTCTCACTCTGACAACGAGGCCAAAACGTTCAACGGCCTCTCTCACAACTGGCAAATAACATGTTCACCTCCAGCCCTTTGACCAGCCGGTTGGCCAGCTCGATCGTGGTGTTGGTGCGATTCACTTCCTCCTGAAAGCGAAGCTTCTCTGACGTGGCTTGCTGAAATTCAGCCGTCGATATTTCCAGGCTGCTGTCCAGCTCCTGGGGGAGAACTTCGGTTGTGACTAACAGGTGACGGAGGTTCATTCGACGATGACGTCACGCACCGTCAGTTTCTTCCTGATGACCTCCAGCTTCTCTGCGGCTTCTGCCAGGTCAGCGTTGGCCTGAGCCAGACACATCCTCTTCATCTCCACCTCACAGAAAACCTGCTCACAGTCAAAACTGCTTCAGCACTGAACGGCACCTCACTGACCTGAAGTGGACTGTACTCACAAAGATCTGTCCGAGGAGGCAGGGAGGAGAAAGAGACACCAGTCAGCAGACCACTCACACTTCTCCTCGGAGTGACATCACTGTACCTCATGGAATCGAACGATATTGATCACCCAGGCACAGAGGCCTGCGGCAGCTGAGGATTTCTGCCGAACAAACTCAGGGTTGAACTCAGGGTCGCTCAGGTAGTCATCTCTCACGCACTTGACCGTGGCGTCTGGGATATGCTCCTTGTCGAAGTTGACCAGCGCCTGCAGGAATTCATCCACCTGGACAAATGACCTCACTGACTGACTGGACACTCTGACTCAGACCTGGGAAAAGTGTGACCTGTGTCTGCATTTAACCTGCCCTCATGAGTGAAACTGAGTCAGAATAACTGCCTCTTGCCGGATTAAACAGTCCAGCTGCCAATTATTTATTTTATTTAAATAAAAAAAATCAATGTTTTAATTTATATTAATCTAAGAACATATTTTCCATTTGTTCCTTCTGCTTTTCCCTTTTTGTTAATTCATATTACAAATAAAAAAAAGGTAATATATATAATATATATATATATACATAAAATTCAAATGGAAAAAAAAGTAGTATATATATAGAATTCAAATAAAAAATGTACTTAATTCTTAACTTATACATGTATGAATGTATATATAGACTGAAATGATTTTTTAACATAATATTTTTATATATTATATTTATATATTTTTTCCCGTTCATTGTTAAAACAACTTTTTAATAACATTCTTTCCTTCAAGTGGATTGTGACATATACTTTATATATATATTCTGCTTCTGCTTTTCCCTTTTTGTTAATTCATATTACAAATAAAAAAAGTAATATATATAATATATATACATAAAATTCAAATAAAAATGTAGTATATATATATAATTCAAATAAAAAAATGTAATATATGTATTAATTTTTTTCATTGGAATTTTATGGATTTTTAAAAATATTTGTATGTTTCCACCATATTTATTGATATTAAATATGATGTGTATATGATGTAATATGAAAGCCTTTTTGCTCACTATGATTTATGTTTCTTTTATATGCTGCTTATTCACTTCATTAAAGTACAATAACAAATAATCCTCAGTAATAATAGAACTGCATGTCATTTCCCTCCTTATTTTTCCGATTTTTTTGCTGGCCCCTCATGACACCGGCAGTTCCACTGTCCGCCCCAGAGAGGCGCTCTCATGAATCACCTTGCTCATGACGATTTTGGAAGCCTTCCAGCTGCGGTCTTTGGGGATGCGGCCTTGAGGGGAGAGCAGCACCAGAACGGCTGCGGAGACGTTGGTGACGATGCCTGGAGGGTTGGGAAACGTCCTCAGCTCCGTCAGGTTGAGCTGGACACAGAAGTGGAGATCAGACCTGGCGACGTCTCAAAGCTTGTTAAGGGACATTACTCGGTTCAGCGTGTTGAGGGCGGCGTTGGCAGCTTGTAAAGCGGGTTCAGCTTTGGCCAGGTCCTCCTCTGTCGCCTTCTGCTGTTTGGTGACCTCAGCTTGAATCGCCGCCACCTGAATATGGGAGTGGAAAAAAAAAGAAGCTGGAATGAGGATGGAGGAGTCCAAACTGCAGCCTAACCTTTTGCTCCTCAGCGTCGGCGACAGCTCTCTCCTGGTTGAGCTTGTCGGTTTGTTGTCCTATTTTAGCGAGGAGATCCTCTATATCTGTGTTCCTCTGCCACAGCTCCACTTCTTGAATTGCTAGCTTTGCTTTCAGGTCCTCCACCTGCCACCAAAACACGTGAGAAATGTCCACAAACATTTGCCCGGCTGACCTGAACCGTCTGACCTGCGAGGCCGTGCTCTGCAGCTTCTGCAGGCCGTTCTCCAGGCGCTCCATCTTCTGGGTCAGCTCGGTGCGTTTCTTCCCCAGCAGGTTCCCGTACAGCTTCATGAACTCCAGGAAACTCTTGGGGGTGGTGTAGTTGAAGTGCTTCTCGTTCTGCTGGTATTTCAGACTCACCTGTAATAAGCAGAGCGACGCTTAGCTGTCGAAAGTTTTCTTCATGGGCCGCTGAAGCCGCTCTTACTTCATTGACACTGCTGTGGGCGAAGGAGATGAACTCGCTGATGGACGACCTCACCGCTGGCTGCGGAGGACACAGTGTCAGAATCGTTCATTTGTTCTTTCAGGTATGAAAACAAGCCGCTATCGTTATTGTGTTCGACACTAGTTCGCCAGCCTCAGGAGCTGAAGCTTTTCTTGAGTCAGCAGCATTCTGTTATTCAAAGATCCTGCTGTTTGAAGCTCTTTTCCCGCAGAAAACATTCCTAAAATAAGGGCTTAGATTTTCATCTCTGAATTATTTTCACTCTATTTTTTTATGTTCCTTTTTATCCACCTGCTTAGCTACTTTGAAAATTGTATTCTTTGATATGAAGCCAAAATTGTTACAAGAAGCATGTTTATCTGAAAGTACTTATGTAAGAAGTAAATATCATTTCAGCTTTTTTAATATTTATTATTATAATAATTGGAGTACAGACTGTTTTAATTGATGTAGGTTGGTTTAAGAATGACTTAATTTTTTATATATATATATACATGTATGAATGTATATATAGACTGAAATGATTTTTTTAACATCATATTTTTATATTTATATATTTTTTCCTGTTCATTGTTAAAACGACTTTTTAATAACATTCTTTCCTTCAAGTGGATTGTGACATATACTTTATATATATATATTTAATAATCATATTATGTTTTACATTTTAGCTGAAATGAACAAAGATGATGTCATGATGTTATTTTGTGTGTAATATATATATATATATATATATATATATATATATATATATATATATATATATATATATATATATAATGCATAGCTGCAGCACCTTTTGCATGTTTCAATTCATTTTTGTCATCAAGCGTGTGGTAGAAACAGTCACCTCCAGTCCAGGAATCTTCTCTATGAAACTGGAGCTGACGGATTGCAAAGCCAGCTGAGGCCACGGGTGGAACCAGTCTATGGCAGTGCAGTTCACCAGAGCCGGGAACTTTCGAGCCCGAGTCCTCAGCGTGAAGCCGACCGGGGAGAAACACAAAACCACCTGAGCGATGCAAGGAGAGCGATGAGAGTGAGCAGGAATGTAGAGTCCAAAAGACGACTCCAACCTTGAGCTGCCTTCGGATTCTCTCTATGAAGAAGCTCCAGCAGTTGTCTCTGGAGTCTATCAGTCCCAAACCTCTCAGCTCCATGCGGATGGATGACACGATCATGTCCGTCTCCTCGTCGCTGAAGAGGTCTGGGATATCTCCTGCACACAAACCGCATCAGACGTCTTCATACATTGGCAGAACAGCAGTGTGTCAGCCAGACCTGAAGCTAGCATATCGTTGATGAGCACCAAGAAACGTTCGTCCGGAATCTGGGCGTCGGTGTGTAGGAACACGGTCCCGATGTTCTTCACTCCCACTTTAATGTACAGCGCTGCGATGTCACTCTGGCGGAGGAATGTCAGAGATTAGAAGAGGGTATTGTGGTGAGGGGTGTGTGTTACCTTCAGGTCGTTGATACTGTATCCTTTCCGCAGAGTGACTTGGAAAACCTCTAGAGTGCTGAGGAAGGCCGCCAAGCGACACAGACTCTGCTTCCCGCTGCCTCCGACTCCCACCAGCAGGGCGTTACCGTAGGGCGCCTCCAGAATCCGGCTGATACGGCACCTGGAGACGGAGTCTTTACAGCCCTACTCCAACCAAGTGACCGTGTCAGAGTCCTACACATGCTGGATGGCTTCCTCAAACAGAACCAGGTCCATGACGGCGTGCAGCTCATTGTAATGTTCCAGAGCCTCAGCCAGAGTCTTCTGGAGTTTCTCCCAGTCTGCGGCCTGGAGACAAACATGAAGATCAACTTGATCTCATGAAAAGAATGACAATTATCTCAGCGATGACAAGAACATTCATCCTCGTCCACGCGCTGACAGATTGGACACGACAGCGACGTCGGCGCCGACGGCCGCTCAAGTCCAACGCCTGCTAGGATCCCAGTGTAATAGATTCAAGTCAAAACTAATTAAAGTCACTCTGCTCTTGAGCGTGATTGATGACAAATAAATAGACGCTTGAAGGTAACAACATGGAGCTGCATGCTTGATCAGCTCACAGCCCTGTGTTTGTGTGCGTACCTGGTGGTAGCGAGGTTCTCCCACGCCCAGAGCAAAGTGACAGTAGACCAGAGGCTGGTGAATGAAGATGGACTCGTCGATTCCCTGAGGAACATCGAGGGAAAACAAAAACACAATGAAGTGCAGACACTTAAACTGAAGTGATTTGGAGGCGTCCGTAACTAAGCCCTGTGGCTTGATCTGAGCGAGTCAGCTTATTGTTTCTCCATTTGACAACAAAAGGTGACTGTTTTTCCACAACTTACTTGCTGTTGATTTACTTTAGTTTGGACTGGCATTGAACTGAAAATAAACAATGGAAAAAACTATCCCCTCTGGTTGTCCACTTCCTCCTCCGGGTCTCCCTGCTTACTCTTATGGAGTTAATGTAACGCCATATTGACCAACAACTAGTGCAAACCATTCTGGAGCATTGCTGCCACCTACTGTACAACTGAGCACATTGCTATCAATGACATTTCAAAGGCCGAGAGAGAGACTGAATTGTACAGGTAACACAAATGATGCTTAAATAAAGTAACTCTTCCTTGTGTCAGTAATTCATAATAATATAAATGCATTTATTTGAACAAATAACAGCAAATATATCATAGAAAAGACTTGTTTCAAGTAATTTTATTTTATTATCCGATAAACAGCTAACCGTCAGGAGTATATGAGGCGTATTTGAAGGTCACTTTAGATCAGCGCCATTGCTACAGCGGATCAGTTCTTCAATCTTTAAATAACTGTTACCTCAAAGTATCTCTTCCCCGTGTCCAGGAGAATCTTGTTAAACAGTTCCACGTCCTTCTCCTCCATGAGTTTGTCTGAATAAACCCGAGAACTCTCGTGGAGCCACAGGTGAACCAGGTCCATGGGGTAACGGACCGACTCTGGGAGTGCGAACAGGATGCCCTGCACGAGAAACCAAAGCCGTTAGACTCTCGTGTATGAGCAACTTCAGCGCTTCAGTTTGTCAGGAGTAAACAGAGAACAACAAACTATTGATGAGTGATGACCACAAGCCTGAATCCGATTTAACACTTAAAAACGCATCGACTGTTTGGATGTGAAGGTTGAAATACAGCGGTTTGAGTCAAGCGTGTAGAAGTGTGTGAAACTTTAAGGCTGCTCCACCTGGAATATGTTGGAAAGGTCCCGCAAGTTAAAGATGTAGTGGAAGCGGATTGCTGTGGGGAGGAAGTTCTGACTTATTTTCTGGTGCAGACAGATTGCAGCCTAAACAAACAGAAGCCAAAGTTAGATGGATGTCAACAAACTTTGAGAAACAGATGGCTTTGTCACAGACTGACGGGTTGATGAATCGGCTGGATCGCAGCCAAGAAGGAAGCGTGTAGCGGAGGAGCGTTTGATGGTGGAGATGTACCTGGATGAGCGTTCCGACGGAGCGAGACACACCGTAGCTGAAGCCTCCCTGGAGGAAGTGAGCTGACAAGATGCTGGAGAAGATGGTGGCTAACGCGTCAGCGCCAGGGAAATGAACAGCAAACACAGAGAAGTGTCTCTGAAACGGAGCTTGCATTAGTGAAACAGCCGCAGACAAGAACTTCATTTAACCTAACTTCATCCTGAATGTTTACATACACAAGTTTGTACATATTGGGAAGCAGAGTTTCACTCTGACCTAGCGAAGCGCTAGCATCAGTGGAAATAGTGTTGATGGTTCATGTGGTTAAAGAAGTAGTAGTTTCGGTGGAGGTAGTCTAGCTGTTGATAACAATAGATACAAAAAGATTCAATTTCTCGTATCAAACTGACACATTACAATACCTGGAGTCTGGGGTTGATGGAGAAGCTGCCGGCAGTTGGGTTCATGCACGTGATATACTGGCAGTTGTGGATCTCCTTCAGCACAAGTCTTTGTCGGTCGTACCTGCAGATACACGTCTGCCAGCTCAAAGCATGTTTGCTGATGATGGTCTGAACTCACCAGTGGTTGTAGTCCAAGTGCTGGCGTATGAGCGTGTGTGGCTGGACCGTGCCGTAGCCGTCCACCTCAGGCATGTTGAGGTCGTCGATGAAGTAGATGAGCTTCTTCGCTGTCGGGGGAGCGAATTTACGCCCAGCTTTCTTTTCCAGGGGCTTCTCCAGGGCACCTGCAGTCACATCAGTGAGAGTCTGAGCTGCCATTGCATGAATGCTGTCGACCATTTTTGAGATCTGCTTCGGTTTTTGGCTTTGGTTTTGTCGGCTACCAGTGAAGCCAGCACTTACGCTGCAGCATGGCTGAGGTGGTGTAGTAGTTGAAGGGTACTTTAGCCACCATGTAGTCTTCCTTCAACCGTCCCACCTTGTCAGACACCAGTATGGTCTTCCCCACGCCTGCGTTCCCTACCAGCATGACTGGTTTGCCTCTCTGCAGCAGCAGGTCCATGAAGTAGGTCAGACAGATGGTTTCCGGAGTGTGTACCAACACCGTCTGTAACAAATAAAAACCCTTCACTTCCTCAAACTACCACCAGCGATGAGACCAGACCTGCAGTGGCACGTCGGGCTCCAGTTCAAAGGCATCCATCCTCTCACTCCAGGGGGTCAGTTTTTTACTCTCCGGGTCGATGAAGTAGTCGAAGACGCTGCCCTGGGATGGGAACTTGACTGCTCTCATCTCTTTGGACCACCAGCGACTGAATTCTGCTCGGTAGTCGTTCAGCTGAAACCGGTTACCCAAGTCAGCACGATGCGACTCTAGTTCGTGTTACGATGAGTGCAATGACTACGCACATGATCCTGGAACAGAGCGCCACCAAAGGCCCAGATGCAGGCGAAGACAAAGTAGATCTCGTAAAGCTCCCTGGCCGAGTCTGGTGGAGTGTTTTCCTCCGTCAGCAAACAGTCCAGCAGCGAACACAGGGTCTGAACCGACAAAAAACACCAACAATGTTGTGTGTTTCTCACGAAGACAAGGTTGACGGCCTCATGTTTCTGAAGTTCCCTCACCTGAACCATGCTGTTTTCTGGTATGCGAGTGATGGTTTTCAAGTTGCAGCGGACCTGCTCCAGACAGTACGGCACGTACTTGTCAAACAGAATGGGGAGGTTAGCTCTCTCCGACTGCGCCTGTCTGGTGTCGATCCAGCTCGCCACGTAACTGAAACCACATACATCACTCAGATCTTCTTTCTAAAGGCCAGCAGAATGTACATCTCTTACGAGCTCCAGCCAAGGTCCTGGGCGTTCACATACAAAATCCCAGCTCTGGACACGGTTGCTGGAGTCGCGGCTTTCAGGTGGGAAATCTCGAAAAGTAAGCGCATGGAGGACGACAAGCCAATCCTCTCATTGCTAGCAAGAGTCAGCACCTTGAAAGATGCATCACATTATTTTTAGCATCAAGCCAGGTCGTCTAAAAACCATGTCATTTTGGATTACACCTCAGCTCAAACCTGCCTTTCTGAATGAATTCCTAAATATAATTTTGAGACGGCAGAGGGAAGGTTTTCCTTTGAAATGTACTAACCAGATGTAAAAAAACGAATCAGTAACCTCAAACACCCTCCTCAAAAGAGTTTCGCCGCTGTTCTTCCTCCATCAGAAACTCATCACTTTTCAAATCACTCTCGCATTCATCTCCATCTGGAGACTTTCCGCCAAATCTGTTCCTCAGAATATGAGGCTTTAAATTCTTATTCCCTGCTGCTTGTAATTTCTTATAAAGAATCCAGTGAAAGTGAAATTAAATCCATTAATTTTAACTTTTGTAGGATCATCCAAGCTGTTGCTGTTTCCTGATCTTAATATTTCACTGAGCCTTTTGTGGAACTAAGTTTGTGGTTACAAGTCAAAATACAGTGGCACCTGGGTTTTCGAACGTCTCGGACTTCGAACAAATCGGAGTTCGAACAAAAATTTCGAGATTTTTTTGCCTCGGATTTCGAACGAAAATCCAGAACTTGAACGCCCCCGAATAAAGCTGGAAAAAACATGCGTGCGCGGACCGATCAGCTGACTAACAACGCGCTTTGTTATTGTGTATAACGCAGCCTCTGTATGCAGACGTGTCCCGTTAGCTACATTTACTGACTGTTTTTTCTTCATATTGAGGTGTAAAACCTTTCCTGTCTCCACACTGGACTGTGGTCCAGAAGTGGATTGTCACAGGGGAGGTGTTCCGAGGTTGGACCACGCACTCCAGGGTTTGATGTCGTGTTGTGGGCTGGAGCTGGGACAGGGATGAGGCGAGTCTGGGACAGAGCGTGACTTGGTTTATGACTTTGTCACAGCCAAACTGCACAGAAGCGCACATTCAGAGCTGGACACGCACCGGGCACCTCTTCACTTCTGGAGAGACGTCACTCACTCGGCAACCCCTCCCACATGCAGCGGCCACACACATAGAGGAACAGCGCACCTGCAGCAGACACTCTACATTCACTCCTACAAAAGACTATTTTAAGGCTGGGAACGCATTATTTCTTTTTCCATTCATTGTAATGGGAAAAATCGATTCAGATTTCGAACAAATCGCTCCTCGAACGGCCGCCTGGAACTGGATTGTGGTCAAGAACTGAGGTACCACTGTATTAAATAAAATGTAAATAGTGTGCAAACAAAGTGTTTTGGTAGTCGTCTGCATATTAGGATGGACGTGAAAAAAAATATAGTGAGTGGAGACAGATCATATTACACAAACAGTGTGGTAAATCGTAAGAAGTTTTCATCAACCTTGTTGTCATCCATCACCGTGTTGAGAGACTCGATCCACATGGGGTCGATATCACCATCCAGGACAATCCATTTGGGTCCGTCATGGGTGACCGAGGTCAGCTCTCTCATTGTGGATGAGAAAACCCCTGAAAAGAAAGCAGAACACTCGCAGTGTAACGCGGAATACATAAGGTTAAAAAGTAATTCTTAGCCTACCGTCTTTCCACTCTCGAGTTGCTGGGTGCAAATATCCAAACAACTCATCTGTGGTGACTGCTTTAGGGTTGATATCGTTCCACGAAGGTTTCATCTTCATGTTTGTATAAGTTCTATGAAGCGTCTTTAAAATCTAAGGATATATTATTACACATTTATGTGTTTTTTTTTTTACACATTCTATACTCATACTATTTCTACCTGACTTTTTCCAGTTCCAGGAGCACCGACTATGAATACAGAGTGTCTAACAGCCAGAAGCTCCTCCAGCTGCGTCACCTGGTTATAAACAGATGTTCGACTCAGAATCCCTGTTTGACCTTGGGACTGACAGCCTGAAAAAGGTATTTAACTTTCTCACCTTCAATATAAAGTTTTCTTCGGGTTGCAGTCGCAGTTCATTTACCGACTGGCGAACAGCATTTTCCAGGACTGGATCTTTCTTCCTGGGGACATCCAGCTGCGGGAACAGGTCGCTGATAAGCCCCAGGAATATGGGCACATCAGTGGTCACTATTTTGGGCAGGTTGAAGTCTCGCAGCGCTCGCATCAGCACCTAAAAATACAGTTTGCAACACAGATATAAAGGCATTTTTTCACAATTAAAGAGGGCAAAAAATGGAAACCCTTTTATATATTTTAGCCACAGACCTGTTCCTCCGGTCTGCTGCGCTCTGCTCTCTTTAGTGATCCAGCTACAACCAAAACTGATTTAATAGCACGCAAGCCCCAGTCATAGTGATCCTGGCAGCGCAGAAAAAAAATGCTTTACACAACACTTTCACCACAAAACAAACCCGCCGTGTTTTCATTTTACCTGTTTGGACAGCAGCTCCTTACAAAGAGTGTACAGGCTGATGAACTTGTGCGCCAACAATCGAGCGTCGATAAAGCCTTCTGCCACCAACATGATCTCACAGATCAACTCAAAGTCTGGGATCACCATAGCGCAGGGCCTGAGAAGTCAGCAGATTGTCAGTCAGAGCTAACATGGCGTTTCTATAATCCGTCTCTGTCTTTCTGACCTGAAAAGAGCCTTCAGGTTCTCGGGAAGCTCGGCCCTGCCAGCATAACCTGGGTTAAGGGTTATGAAGATTCCCACGGTCTGCTTCAGCTCTATTTCTTCACCCAGGAAATGAAACCTGCATGCAAAGTGAGCATGGTAACATAGCTGAAAGGTCTGGTGTTGTGACTGTGGCATACCTCTGCTTTTTGTTGCGTACGGCATCCTGAATGGTCTTGACCTGCACTGCTACCACAGAGAGGACTTCCACTGAAATCCTGTTGAACTCATCGAAGCAGCCCCACACCCCGGTTTGGGCCAGCCCCTTGTAAATGTTGCCAATGGACTAGAGGGATGTAGGAGACGTGGTAAAGCCTGAAACAGTTTAACAACACGACCGTCCTTCTACCTTGTAGTCCATCTGCTCTGAGCAGTTAAACACATAGACCATGATGCCCAAAGAGCGACCCAGGTCCTTTGTAGTCTCCGTTTTCCCGGTGCCTGCCGGGCCAGATGGGGCGCCACTCATGGTCAGATGAAGGGACTGAGTCAGCGTTATGTAGCACCTGAACCCAAACAAACAGATTTAAAATCCTCCGATTGTGATGTTTGATTGTTTGACCTTGAGTACCTATCTGTTAAAGGGGTGATGACCAGTCTGTTTGTGTTGCCCAAGTACTCATAGCTGAACTGAAACTGCGCGTCACAAATGTTAACGTAACAGTGTCGGCTTCCGTCGTCCCATCGGTGACGGAGCTGTGACAGCCACGCAAACGCTTGTCCTGTTGTCACCTGGAACAAAACAGAAACGGCTTGCTTCTTTGCTTGGTTTGGCCAAGGTTCTGCTGAGTCTGACCTTCTGAGCGACAAGATTGGCGACCACGTCACGGGCATGGACATCTATCGTACACACAGTCATGATTTTCTGTCTGTCTCCCGGACTTAAATCTCCAAGTAGCATGTGGATCAATGAGTTCAACTGGGAGATCTGGAACAGAAATGTGAAAAAGTCCTCCAGAATCAGAGTGAGGACCACAGACATGTGATGCACACTACCTGTTTCCTGTTATACTCTCGAAGGGCGGTGTCAAATCCTTCCTCCACACGTGCAAAAGCGATGCCCACGTCAGTGGCCCACCACACCTGACTCCCAGTCAAGCCAACCTAGAGCGAGCCAGAGTAGTTTGACAACCACGTTCTGCACGTTTCAGAGATCACTATACCTGCGCGGGATAGTCAAAGAACCACTGCTCTCTTGGCTTGTCTTCATAGGCAGCGACAGCTTCCTGGATTTCCTTCCTGACAGTAGAGCGCATGGTGTTTTCCAACGCACTCAGCCAAGACTCTGCCTGTAGATATCACTGGTGGTTAAATAACAAACCTTTGGACAATAAAACTGGATTCATATCAAGTCTTTTCTTTACCTGTCCTTCACAGACACAAGGCTCGGAGAATGGAAAGTACTCTCCCTCTCGACTGTACATCCCGATAGCAACCGCCGCTCCATCATCTTCACCTCCTGACCCTGAGTCCTTAAAGCGAAGATCTGCTATATTGTCGAACAGCTTCAGCAAATGTCTTGTCACCTGCGAGTTTCCAAATGAATAAGGTACTTGTTTGACCTCTTCTGAGTCAAGTCAAATGAGACTCTAAAGTATTGTTTCCATTGCATTTAAGTGATGGAAAGCGGGCTGTTCAAACAAATGCCCACAACTGAAACTATACATTTCAGCGACTGGTGTCACCTGTTTAGGCTGCGTTCCCTTGGAAACTATTTCCAGAAGATCCGATGAAGACACAAAGTAAAATCGAGGGAAGGTGACACGCTTGGTTTCCAGATACTCCGCTAATGCCTTCTCACAAACGGACAACCTCTGCTGCAGAGCCTCAAGGTTTTCCAGGAATCCAGACTGGTTGGTAACTTCCACCACATTGTCGTTCTTCACCACCTCCGTCATAAGGTTCTGAATGACATGTCATTCATGAGTTCAGTTTGTCTATAGCCGCACTCGAGTGTAGGTCTCACACCTGAAAGTCATTGTGTATTCCCTGAAAGCGTTCTGCATCACTGGCCAGCTGGCGCCGGATGTCATGGCTGTTGGTGAAGATGCTGTTCAGGTGAGCCCACGTCCTCTGGACGGACAGCCAGGCAGAGATGACCAGGTCAGCCACCATCAATTTCCTCTGCCATCCACTGACCTCAGACTGGAAATATTCCACATATTTGCTCATAAGGATATTTTGCAGTTGCACCTGATGAGATGGAAAGATAAAAAAATGCAACTGTAAATGGTACAGTCATGACATATTCATGGGTGTAGCAGGGTTGTGAACATTGTTAGCCATGTTTACACGTATTTTATTAGTGGAACCTCGGTTTTCGAACGTCCCGGACTTCGAACAAATCGGAGGTCGAACAAAAATTTCAAGTTTTTTTTGCTTCGGATATCAAACGAAAATCCAGTACTCGAACAACCCCGAAACAAGCCGGAAAAAACACAATGTGCGCAGACCGAGGTCACAGCCAAACTGCACAGAAGCGCACATTCAGAGCTGGACACGCACCGGGCACCTCTTCACTTCTGGAGAGACGTCACTCACTCGGCAACCCCTCCCACATGCAGCGGCCACACACATAGAGGAACAGCGCACCTGCAGCAGACACTCTACATTCACTCCTACAAAAGACTATTTTAAGGCTGGGAACGCATTATTTGTTTTTCCATTCATTGTAATGGGAAAAATCGATTCAGGTTTCGAACAAATCGCTTCACGGACGGCTGGATTGTGGTGGAGAACCGAGGTACCACTGTATATTCTGGGTGTTATGAGCTAAAACAGATGACAGATGGCAGTATTACTTAGTCCCTTTAAGATGTTGATCGACATGAAGAAGAAAGGAATTGTATTTTGTGTTTAATGAAATGGCAATGGTAGTTTTCTACCTGTTTTAACCAAAGCTGGTGCCTATTGAAAAATAATGGGGAACTATAAACCACACAAAACACTTCTAAGTTAGCAGAGCCCCGATACAGAGCACGAATGATCACAACATAAATGATGGAACTTCTTGTTATTTAGCGGTGGCCTACTGTACCTGGTTATCCTCCAGTGTCTCAATGAGATTTTCGTCTACTTTGAGCAGAGGTATTCCTGTCGTGGAATCGGTGTCGTATGAAAGTGACATAACACTCCATGTCTGGTCTATTTCAGCTAAAACCTGAGCGAACATAGGTTAATGCACAATGTGAAACATACATACATGTTCTCATAAATTGGTTCTGAGTGAATGTTTGTTTCAACCTTCTCGATGCCGAGCTCTTTCACAGCTTTGTCTACAATGTTTTTGACCTCATCCTCCACTCGGTGAAGCTGCAAATCCAGAAGGTCCCCCATGGTGGTGCCTTCCCCCATAACAAAGGTAACCTGAAGCAGACGGGGAGCGAATGAGCAACACGACAATGATCAAGTTTCAGAATATACAAAAGCGTCATGAGGCGGGTTTTAAAGAGCATCCGCTGCAGGAATACCTGGGTAGTGTTCATCAGCTGCTGCCAGTGTCTCTCCCTGACAGCTGAGTTCTGCAGCTCATTGACTGCTCTCAAAGACGTCAACAGGTTTTTCACAGTTGACTCCAGCCCCATGTAGACATCCCAGGTGCGTACGTCCTTATCCAGCATCTTCATCTCCTGCAAACAAAGCAAGGAAAATAATGATCTTGAGCCACTAAAAACACCTGAAGTTTTGGAAAAGCCATTATACTTTAGCAAATCTCCTGATCTCCATGTCCATTTGCTCCACATTGATCTCTTTCCAGGGAGTCTTTGTCCAGTCTTCTATGCTACTCTGGAACACATAGCGTAAACAGTTGACTGGGGGTAAAATTAAATTAAAAAAAAATCGGAATTATTAATACATACCTTAACAAATATCACCATGTCCCAGACGGCTTTGACAAGTATGGTATCAGTACGGCACTGTTGCAGCTGCTTATAGTCCGGGAAGCTGACCTCAAATAGATCAGCGGTGTCCTGCAGTTTTTTCATTTCGGCCTCCATTGCTGCTACTGCTTGATGGGACTTGAAATGAAATGCCATGAGGTGTCAATCTTTTGATCAGTCCAACAATCCAAGTGTGATCATTCAGATGCTCACCTTATCAATTTGTTTATATGGCTCACTAATATCAATTTTAAAGATGGCTTCCGTGCGGAACTGTTCTCTGAATTCATATTGCTTGACCTGGAAAGGTGTAAAAGAAAACACAGCCAGATGTTAGAGCAGGGTTTTGATAGCATTTTGAGCAATTACACACTAAACTACATCATCTTGTGGGCCACATGAAAGTACCCGAGGGGCCGGATTTGGCCCCCAGGCCTTGAATTTGATGCGTTCAAACCCTGATGGATTAGCAGGGGCAGTCATTTATAATGCAGGAATGAAATTGAGAAGCATCCTTTGAGTGACCGAGAGCTCTTTGTGAGGGGTCGACACCTGACACTGTTCACACACGGCCTCACCTCAAAGCGCACACACTTCCTGCGAATGACTGACACTTCATTGGACTGCAGTGGTGCGACTTCATGCTTCACTGTGAAGGCAACTTTCTTCAAACTCCTCCATTTCTCCGGCAGCTCCTGTATTTTCATGCAATGGTGTTACAACCAAAAAGCAGCACGCACAAAAAAAAACGGCTTGTATGACCTCGAGCTGCACGTAGACACTTTCGGGAAGTTGTTGTCCATAAGTTTTGAGGAGCTCCGCCGTGGATTTGAGAGGTTTAAAATGCTTTTCAGTGCTGATCTGTCTGTCTCTTATGGCCATGAGGTGCCCCATAATGTCAACGAGGCTTGCATAATCGCCATCTGACACATTTTTGGACAGACCACAAGCTGTGTCTTCCACAAAAGTGGTCATCTCTCGCACACTGAGGGGCAGAATCTTAAGTTAACTTCCACAGCACTTTAAGGAGGGGTTGAACATTGAAATGCGACAGCACATATCTGACCTTTGGTTCACGTGGTTGAGCAGATGTTCCTTGAACATCCAGCTCCACTTCTTAATGACGTTCATCAGCGTGTGTTTAAAAGGTCGGACATCCAGCTGCAGCCAGCCGCAGAACACCCTCATGTCCTCCACCTTGCTCGCACGCTCATAGAGTGACTCAAAGAGGTTGATCTGCAACACAAACCGTCGCATTTTTGTCATCGCTAGTGCGATTAAACAGTGTGACGCTAAAACAAACCTGTTCTTTAAACTTGTCAAGAGTAGGTGGGTTCTTTTTAAGCTCATAGTCTGCATACAGCTGAGCTTCCTCCGCACTCAGCACATGACCGTACAGCAGGAACTGCCTCATAAACTCTGACCTGAGGACAAAAAAAGTGATCGTGAGAATAAAAAATAACTCATGAGTACCACTGTAAGAACCTGTCATCCGTCCACAGGTAGCGGAAACTGGCAAATGATCCTTGATATTCTCGAACCTGAAACAATAAGTTTATCACACATTTCACCAGAAACATTGGCAGAGTGAGACGCACTCACCTTGGCAATAGCTGCACGTGTTCGTGAGCGAATGACAAGACACATTGAGGAGAGATCTTCCACTTGATTGATGTCACTCTTGAGTACCAGAGAGATATGTTACAACACGTCGAGGGAGAAGAGATGCGATAATAATTCAGCGCAGAACCTGGTAATCCTCCGGCTTTTTGTGCTTTGCAACTCTGGGTATGAACGAAGCCATTTTGCAGATGTTGATGACCATTTTATCCATGATATCGAAGAAGTTGTTCTTGCGGTTGAAGTCCAGCGGGGGGTCAAAGGTCATTTCATGACCAATGAGGACCAGCTGGACTTCGAACAGAGGCGTTACGCGCTGAGCTGGATCCGTCTTGGCAACAAAGTACTGCAGCGAGCAGCGAACCGCACTGCTGAAGCCAGAGAGGATCATCTGGTCCACGTAGTCGGTATACGCCTGCCACTCACAGCCTTCCAGGTCTGACACTCCAAGAAGAGACTTGTTCTCCTTGAGTGATGCAGAAGGCGTCAACACTCATAGGTTTGCTCTCTGAATTGAAGCTCTTACTTACCTCTATCAGTTGGTGTATTTCCTCCCCAGTTTTGGCGACGAGAGAGTGCTGCTTGGCAACACTCTCATCGATGTCAGAGAAAACAAGGAGCGGAGAACCGCGGTTCTTTCTGGTGATGAAAGCCTGGTGGCTGAATTTTCCCATCAGAGCTTGAACAGCCTCCACGTTGGCTTTGCTCTTCTGGACTCGACTCGAGAGACTCTTGTGATTTAAAATGACAGGTGTTAAGAGATTCAGCGTAATATAGTATTTGCACCATACCTTCACAAGGTCTCTGGTGCTCTGTATGTAGTCCTGTAAGTCATCCCGAGCCCAGGTGAGTTCACCCAGAGCAGGCTCCAGCTTTCTTCTGGTTGCCTCCATTTCACTCCTCACCAACCCCAGCTCCACAGCGAGCGTGGTACTCCGGAGCTGGTTGTACCACTGAGTCACCATGGTGAGCGTCCGCGTGTACTGTGAAGTGAAGGTGTAACTTTAAACAAACGCTATATACATGTATAAGTTGCAGGAAACAAGACCCACTGAGTAGAGCTGCTCCCGTTTAGAGTAGAGTTTAAGCGCTGCCTCTGGGATGTTTGGCTTCTTCATCATTCCAAGATACTTCACTTCTTTCAGCATTGATGACAGCTGGAGAGTGGACGCACAGATAGAATGATTTGATGAATTTCTATAGATTGAATAGAACTTTAGATTGAAAACTGTGGAGACAGAATGTGTTAACATTCATTTCATGGCGTTTGACAGTGTTCTAGAGCTGCCAGGAACAATGGTTAACACACACACACAGATACATACATATATATATATCTGAACATTTTCCTTACAGCAGGGCTAAAGTTGAGGTAGTAGAGCCCTGTTTCACTGTTGAGTGTCAGTAGAGGCTCCCTCAGGTGAGTCTGGCAGGACTCCTCCAGTCCGTCCGTCCACTCCAAGAAGATCTGCTCGTCTCGTTGATCTAAAACTTGCAAAATGCGCTCGCATTTCTTAAATATGAGGTCCATCTCGGCCGATCCTAGCGGCCTAGACGACAAAAAAAGTGAACTTTTAGATTTGGATTTATACCATTGGTGTTGGTGCTTACATTTGAGCCATCTGACAGAGTTCGCTCCTGTTGGTGAGGATGTGATCACGAATCATTTGTGACCATCTCAGCTTCCTGGCAACAGCAGGCATATTTTTACCCAGAACATCACAGTCCGACCTTCTCTGAAATGCACACAAATTAAGTGGTGTGAAAACAGAAAAGTGTTGAATTTTGCAAGTCATTTTTAACTTCATTCTCACCCCTTCTTTGGTTTGGTCCTGCAGCACCCAACAGTTGTCTATTTCTTCGTTGAACTGATTCAACAGCACGGCATAGTTTGGAGAAAACAGCTGGTGGATTGTGGGTCGCTCAAGCAGGGAGCCAAACATCTTCAACAACTAACACAAAGAGATGGAAGGTTATGATTTTTGGAAAGCGCCTGCAGCGACAACTCTGGAATGGCACCTTGAATGTAGACTGAAGGTTGTTGGAATGTTGAAATGCAATGTTGAGCACGGTTCCCAGTCGCTGATCAAAGTCTTTAATCTTTTCCATGAAATGTTTGTAGCATTGTACAAAACCCTGTAAACAAGAAACAATGTCAGCCAAAGAAGAAAAGAAATATCATTTCATATTCTGTATCTGCTTTAACAGAGTTATGAGTTATGAATGTCTCACGTCGGAGTCATAGTCCAGAGGGTCGTGTTTGCTCTCCCTCATCACACGCCAGCTGTCGTGAAACTCATCGTTCATACTGGAGACCATCTCACTCAGGACCTTCCCTCTGGATCCGCCCAGTTCAACCTTCTCCAGTTTTAGAAAATCCAACGCCGCAGCAAATACTTCCTAAACGCCACAGGAAATACTCATTACAAGGTGGATTTCTTGAGAGTAAACCATCTTCACCTCTATCATGAGAAGTCTTTCCAGGATATGGTCTGAGCGCTCAAACACGAGCGAAGAGGGAAAATCCCAAAGCTTGACGTCTGTGCTATACTTGTAGAACTCTGGGATCCGCAAACGGTAAGTACCAAACAGTTGCTTGAAGGTGCGCAGAACAGAGATGGTGATGTGGACTCGCTCCACCCCTTCCTCCAGCTCCATCTTAAACAATTCCTCTGGTAGGAGATAAGCAAAGCCCTGCAAGAAAACACAACATTGGCCTCCCCCATTTTTTAACTTAGCACCCCGACACCTGTCACCGCACCTTTTCTATGATAAGGTTGGAGAACTCTTGCAGGAGGACCACCATGCGCTGTGGAGTGCAGTAGTGCTTGGAGTGACTCCAAATGAGGCAGAGTGTGTGGAAGAGAGGAGGCAGCAGAGGCTCCACTCGGGGAAAACTTCTCTCTTCTAAGCCACTAATAACCCTCTTCAGTGGACGCAGATACAAATCGATGTCCTCCGCTTCCAACACAGCTGCCATGAGACAATGCAAAACCATTAAAACATGGAGTTAATAAAACAGAGCTGCATTTAATTCAACTGAATCTATCCCTGCTCAAAGAGAGACTTGGGCTGATGAAGCTTTTTCTGTTGGTCTTTTCAGTCAAAGCTGCATGTTGGGTTTTCACATATGTCTATAAACGTATCCATGCACGATGTATATTGCAGACACTTCCTCAGTCTGCTTCGTAATAGTGACCATTTCTGCAGGTTATTTTCACTTCATTTGGTTTCAGGAGTCATTTAAATATGACGCCAGGAAGAATATTTCTACACAATAAAGATGGAGACCTGCCAAGGTGACCGTGCGGAAGATGAATTAAGGATTAAATGAATGAGTGATCCAGCGATGGAAATGGAAGTCGCACAACCTTGAAAATAGAGCAACAAATGGGAACTAATGAGCTGTGATAGCGTGAAAAGAGCCTGCGTACAAACCCTCATTGACTTGGCGGTTGATGTCCTTGAAGGAGTAGTAGTAACTACTCTGGACTCTTCTAAGTATCTCCACTATCTGCTCCACTTTTGGGCTTTGAATCTACAAGAAAAGAAATACATAAAAATGGCGTGTGCATTTCCAGTGATAAGAAGTGATGGCGTTTATTCTATGTACTTGAGATTGGATGCCCAGAAGATTCTCTTTCTGAGTGCTCCAGAATTGAATCTCGACGCTGGGGCCAGGATGATCTCCCCGGTGCAGCAGCTCTCCGGAGTCCTTCTTCAGCACCTCCCAAATTTGGTTGGACCAGTGGACGATGAGCGTCTCCACGGAGTGAAGCAAACTCTGGTCCAGAGGCCAACCGGCAGGACTGGAGAGGCACATACAGAGGAAAAGAGGGGTAGCAGTGTTTATTATGTTGAAGTAGCTACGTCCGTGGCGTCAGTGAAAAGGATTTAAGTCCAGTCGCTCTGTTGACGCCACGCAACGCAACTGTTCGTGGCTAAGATAACGTCGATGTAGGAGGTCTGTGACTTTACATTAATGACAATATAATAACTAATTTTGAATTATTTTGGAAGCATGTTGTTTTTGGTTTGTATGGAGAGCACTTATGTCCTGCTTATTTTATTATAATCTCAGCCAAGGTCCATATCCATGAATCCAAAGCTACTCACAGACCCCCCTCCTCAGTTGGTTTCTTCATTGAAACTCAATGAAACATTCAACCAAACAAAACACACAAAAATTAATAGCTGTTGCTCTCAAATTAAAATCTTCATTTACTTAAATTTTGTGTTGTCCATCTATATATAAAAATGTACCGGGATTTGACATTGTAATGGACTTGTTCATGACTATATCTTTAATTTTTTGCAATAATAAAACAAAACGTTGATGTCAACGTCAGCGAGCTGGCGGGAACAAATGAGGTTAAGATTTTTTTTTTTACAACAATACGATGCTGTTGATTTCAAATGTCAATGTGCATCAGCGTCCAAATAAATATACCAAGTTAAATATGCAATATTATTCATTTAAGATGCCATTTTAAGTTCAAGCTAATATGTGATGATGTAACATTTACCGGCCTTAAAGCTGAGACGATGCTGGACGTAGTCTTAAGCTGTAAAACGTGGGGCCCTGTTTACGTAGCCGTTTCATATCTTACATTGATACTGACCTGAGAGCAATGTCCTGGCCCCTTGCTCTCTCTACACACAAAGGTAAAGGCAGCAGGGTTCGTCCCTCGGCACAACCCCGCAGAGTCACAACAGTATTCCTCAGCTTTTCCAGGTTCCTGAGGATGTCCCCAGATAGCGCCTGAGGCCAGTCGTTGTGGTTCAAACCATTGGAAAGCACGCTCACCAGCACCTACATGTGCAAAGACTTCATGTTCAGACAACTTGAAAGCAGTAGTTAAGTCATATTTAAGCCGAATTGCTTCACCGCCTACCTCTGAAATTAAAACAGGTAGGTGCTCCATGGGGTAGCTCGGCACCTCTCCCAGCCAAAGTTCATTTCTAAACCCTTCCTTGGAGATTCTCTTCACACCTTTTTTTAGCACACAAAGCAGTTTGGTCTTCCACGGCGGCGAGGTCTTAACAGCAAAAACAGTGGGATTGCTTTCAACAGCATTGAAAGCACCAGAAATAAGCAGTGACTTATTTCAAAAATGTCCCCGTTAGACATATAGTAGATTTAGGTGTGTAATATATCAGACGACTGAGTCTTTCTTGAACAAGACATGCTCACATAGCTGTGTGAATGAGTTTACCTGAGCGTCCCCTGCATGCAGTGTCCCTCCAGGTCCAGTGAATAGAAGCAGTCTGTTGGACCAGATATGGTCCAGAAAGTCCAGCAGAATTTTCTGGTTTTCTTCTGTGCTGATAAACCGGTTCCATTTGTCTGTCTTCACTCGCAGCACACAGAAGGCCTGCTCCCGAAGGAAGTCCACCCGCTCGTCCGACAAAACCATCCCAGTTTTGTGAGATGTTTCCTGTGAAGCTCTCGCCACTCCGCTACCTAAACCTCTTCTGCTACTGCTGCCACCGCGGGAGTCAGCCATGGAAAAGCTTGTTGAGAAGAAGAATTTTTGAACGCACCTGATGCTATCTGACTTAAGTTTAGATCCAGTGAAGGTGGACTGTCACAGGTGAACTAAAATATGAGTATCCAGTTTTTGAGCTGTTCGTCGTCAGGTCCTGAAAGCAAGTGCGTAGAAAAAAAAAAAAAAAAAAACCCTGCACAGGTCCACCACTGAAACCTGCAACTCGATCTTGTAATCTGACCCCTAGGACGAAACCGCCACACATCTAAATAAGTAAGAAATATATTCATGAGGGTTTCACAGATGATATTCCACACATAGTCCAAAAATATATTTATTTTATTTTATAGATTTTATTTTTAGATTTTACTTTATAGATTTTATTTTTATTTTATAGATTTTATTTTTAGATAACACAATAATTGTTTTTTTTGGTGGCCCTCTCTGTGTCGTTAAACAGTCTAACATTCTCATTGTAAACAGAACAATGTTGCAAATAATTCGTCCGAGCTCACACCAATAACAGCAATGTGCGTGTTCACCACACAGGGGCAGTGTGGTTCAACATCTGGTGAAATTCAAAGTGACCCTTGCCATGACATCCTATTACAGATAATAGAATTTATGTGGAAACGTTGGAAATGTCACATCCGTGTATCTATATATTTCTGTATATTGTATATATGTGGGTCACTAAAGTGACACTGCTCTGGAGGTTTATATTTCAATGGCTTTGCCTTTATATGTGAAGCCCAGGGCCAGCAAACAGGGTTCCCTTGGGCGACTTTCCACTCCGTAGCTAAGCCTATTTGAGTGCACAGGCAGAGTGACCATGACCGCCCATCTCTGTGACCTCAAGCCCAATGTCAGCCGTGCTCTGCGAGGATGGAGGGAGTGGGTCAGGACGGCAGGGGAACTGGGAGAGCAGGAAGGGAGCCAGTGGAGAGACAAAGGGAAAAGAGAAGGCTTGTATGCCGAGGTTTAGAATGAGGAGGGGCGGCGAGCTCATGGAATACAGATGCAGCTCACTGTATAGTGATGAAGTAGCAAAAGGCCAGCACAGATCAGAGATATTACATGCACTTATGCAGGTGCGGCAATAAATATTCAAATGGAACCGCAGTCATAGCTGAGTAATGCGAAAGGGAGGAGTTGAGAGGCAAATGGAAAAATGTGTCTGCAGGTCAGATGTAAACTCCTGAGTGTAACTGATACCTCACCTGCAAGCAGATCTAATATTCCACTCGGGCGTCGCCTTGCTCAAGCCCCAACTCTCACGGTGTTCAGACCACACATCCGCCTGAAATTTTCTCCCCTCTTTTTTTGTTTCTTCTCCTCTCCTTGATGTTCTCTCCATTTGCCGTTGCCATGACGACATGTTGCTTGACAATCACCGCCACTCTTGAGACCAAAAAGCTTCAGTCTGGCTCAATCTGTTTCTCCTTTCAACCAATCCATCACTTCTCCTCTCATCACGATTCCCTGTCTTCAGAGGCAATAACATGCACAGGATTCTCCCACTATCAGGCGCGGTTGAATGATAGCGCCCGCAGGATGCGGCGGCGCGCTGCTCTCCAGGTTAGCAAGTAAAGTATTCCTATATTTGAGTGAAATAACTGATTTAGGAATTGAGTGTGGGACGCATGCTGATGCTCTCCAAGCCTCCCTCCTGTTGCTGGCTGACACAATGTGCACCACACCACGTCTGGCAAGTGCACGTGCGTCCAGATGGCGCTGACCAGCCGCCCTTCCCCGGATGGATGAAGTAAATGGAGCGATTACAGTAATGATCGACTCTCACATCTGTCTCAGAACCTTGTCAGCCAGTGTTTTGGCCCTAGTCTATTCACTTGCATGGGGAATCATTTGGGGATGTTCATTTGCGCTCATTTTTGCTTAACTATCCAGATAATATAGAGGTATAAAGAACGCTTCACCGATATAAAACGACACAATATTCAAGCTTAAACTGATGTTTAACAAGTCGACAAATTTCTGCAAGCAGTTATGGAAGCGAATGCCTTGCTTTCCTTGCATCTGGCCACGTAGAGATCTGGTCAACCCTTTGCTACAGAGACTGTGGTTTCCCATGTAAAGCTGCTGAAGCAAAGGTTTTATTCTGGATAGTTTGAGCTTTACCAGATCGTAGCTATAAAGAGGCTCATTGATCTCTACTGAAGCTCCGAGATGCACAGGAATTTAATGTCTCATGAAAAAACCTTGCCTGTCTGATGACACAGACTGTTATGTTTTACAGCTCAAACCTGTAGAAGGTGCTGTTTCTCCACTAGCACAGCCCCTACTTTCCAGTTTTGTCACCACTATTTTGGTAATGAATATCCATATTAGGCTCTGGGGAGTTGCACGCTCTCAGTGTCAATAGCTATTCAATCGAGGAGGACATGAAGTAAACGGAATTTCAAGCGTATACACAACGCACAAGAGCATGTTTAGACAGACTCATGCGGCGATGCTGTGAGATTTCCTGGGCTGACAAAGAGAGGAAGTATTGTTTTTATTGATTTAACATCAGCTTTCACCTTTGAGATATTAACACCATCAAACAATAAAGGAGGCGAGCAAAGCACTTGGGCCGCTTCTTGCAAATAAAGAAATTACACTTTTGCTGCTGTCAGCACCAGTGGGTGTGTTTTGCGCGGCACTGGCAGGTGAATTGGTGAGGAAGGAAAATAACAGACCGGATGACAAGCAATTCAACCAGAACAGCATCATACAATATATAACAGATCAGTGGAATAATGCTGTTAATAGCCATCTGGGAAGTAATGAAATGCTCCCTGGTTGACGTGGAACAGTATGTTTTTTTGATGAATGTGCAACTCTGGTGTTATTGCCTGCATGTGTGGCACTGCATTTTTGGAGAAAAAAAAGTCGGAATGATAGAGAGAATATCCGACGGATCGAACCAAAGGTCTCATTTTTAACACCATTAAACAACATGGCAGCGATTAGTTTAATGTTGCGTGTACAGTAGATAATAATCTTTGGCTCTGGATAAGGGATGATAAATATTCACTTAAAAATGTTTGCCATGCAGCTCCATCGACAGCTAAGCACTTAATTTCATGCAGTGAGTTGAGAACAGACCTCTTTTAACGTGTCTCAGCACATGTGATTGATGTGCCGTCCTGTCATTTGCTGCTAAAAGCCTGTCCAACATGTGAATTTGAATACAATTTGGACTCACTTGTAAATCTTTGAGGAGTGTTTTGTCATGCATTGCTCATCCACATGGAGCCATATATTAATATTTGCTTGAGACAAATCCATCAAAATGGGAATCTACTGTGACAACTACTGCATGCAATTGAGCATGTACAAAGCGTCCACCATCCTTTAACTTGAGCTGCCTCACATATATCATGTCCTCGTATGCCACACTGGTTCTTCTCTCCTTTGTTTCCCTGGTGTCTCTAACAGTCTCCATGTCCAAACCATCAGCTAGTGATGGGCTGATGAGGCTTCGTGAAACAGTGTTGTCCTTTTCAGAAGTCAGTAGGGGGCGCTCTTGTTCTACTGTGACAACTACTGCATGTAATTGAGCATGTACAAAGCGTCCACCATCCTTTAACTTGAGCCGCCTCACACATATCATGTCCTCGTATACCACACTGGTTCTTCTCTGCTTTGTTTCCCTGGTGTCTCTAACAGTCTCCATGTCCAAACCATCAGCTAGTGATGGGCCGATGAGGCTTCGTGAAACAGTGTTGTCATTTTCAGAGGTCAGTAGGGGGCGCGCTTGTTTTAAAAATGATGTGAGGTTTCATTGCTATGGTTGCTCAAATCCAAAGATTTTAGTGGGCAGTCTAGTGACATCCGAATATGAGGACACTGTTTCATGAAGCCTCATAAGCCCATCACGACCAGCACATTGACTCTTGTACTTATTTAGAGCATTCTGTTCTTGAAAACCTCAACGCTGCCACTGACTCTGCTTCTCTTCTACGAGTCACAGCTACTGTCTTGAAACCAAACATCACGGCTGGTCTCTCTACTGCCCTCAGTGCTGCCAAATACTCTTCTGTCACATATTACAAATGTAGTGCGGTGTGGAAAACAACCATCCTCGACACATAAATACTGCCACGTATATATTTGTACACTCACTGACGCTAAGTGAATCAGCCACTTAAGCCTGTTTAATTTTTAATTGTAAAGACATCGATTATACGTCATGTGTAATGCAATATTATGCATGCAGTAGTCCAGAGTGATGCGAATTATGATCCATCAACACACACGTGGAAACACACACAGACGCCGGGATCAGCTGTTGAACAGGGTTAAGCTTTGATCTCTATGTGAGCGCATGCCACCCCCGATCGATGGCTTTAATTCGTCCTTAAGTGTGTGTTTGCACGTCTCTGTGTGCCACGCTTGCCTCTCCTTGACTCCTCTGAACAAATGCTGGCGCGCTCAAAGTCATGTTCTCCGTTTGCGCGAAACCTCATGGACAAAATTAAACACACAGACACAACAACCTGATTAGGTGAGCCACGGGGGGTCGGGCCGTAATGACAAACAAACTCAGCGTGCGCACAAACATTCTTGGCCTGCTAAATGAAATATAGATTTTCCTCTGTCCCAAAGGCTGATGAGAATTCGGCGCAGACGTGTGTCATGTGTGTGCGTGAGCGTGTTTGTTTTTATGATCCCGATTGTTTTCGTTGGGATCAGGGGCGCCAGGGAAAACTGTTTAAGTGATGGGACACTATTTTGATGCTGTTAAAGAGAGAATAGCTGGGTAAATAGCAATTCTCTGATGATAGCTGTGTGTGTCTGCCTGTGCCAGTGTGTGTTGTCACTGAGGGGAATACATTGATTTGGGTTTAAATGATGATTTTAGGCTGAAGTCAAGCTCTAACAGCAGTTGTTTTGCACATGTTTAGATGTGTTATATTGACGTCTGAGAGTGTAGACTGAAGTAGCATCATTGGGACTAATTCATTTCAGCCAAAAATATATATTTTTTACTAAGATATGAAATGATAAAATTCATTTTACTTCACATGGAGATAGGTTAGTAGGGTCTTCGTGTTCTAAACAGAAACACATTTTGCACGGATGAAAAATGTCCAACACACAAAGATATTTGCAAAAGAAGCACAGCTGTCCTGTGGATTTATAAAGTGCCTCTGAGTAATTCCAACCTCACTTGTGCATTTAACCAAGCTGCGCTCCGGGCCACCTCTCACAGTGGGACCAGAGTGGAGGAACAGAGCCGCACTAGAGCACTCGCACCGGTCAGACCAGTCACGCTTCAGGTGTCAAACCTGCCGGAACGCGGCGCATATGAGAGTTTAAGTGCACCCTAAGAAGGATTTGTGTGCCAGCTGCCAAGGGAAACACAAATTGAATAAAACTAAAGTACAATAATCTTCATTTGGTGCGGCTGAATGAAAGCTGATTTTTTTTAGTACCTCAACTTGCCGATCAAATTCCATTTGACTGTCAATCTTTAATTTGATTTTATCGAACATCTTCGCCTGGAACGGCAAAGGAAATAAAAGGGGAAAGGAGATAATCTTATTTCTCTCAAGTTCCCTCATATTTAATTGGCACTCCTTTTATTGTACCACATTCTTCCCTGAAACATTCTTATCAGTCCGTATTATAGCCATCAGATCGCTGGTAAACATCAAACATTTTTCAGTAAAGGGGGATTAAATCTTTCGTTATTCGTTATCACCTTCAAGTGAACAATGTCAGATCTTTTGATCGTGTTTTTCCTTCAGGGTGGATGACTTATTCAAGAATTAGACTGCACGCATGAATTTCATAATCGTTGTCATAGTTGCGTAATGGCTACGATCCGAAAGACTTTAAGAAGTATATGGATAGGTGCCTGAATGTGCCTGAAACTTATCAGAGGAGTTTGTAATTATTTGTTTATGTTTAAATATAATAGTTAGCCAAGTGTAGAGATGAGAAATTGAATGTTTCACGTCTCTGGTAGAAGCCGCTGGTGTCTGACAGACTGCTCTGCCAGTTTTATTTAGGGGTTAAATTGAGCCGTCTGTGTGCTGTATCTCATGTCGCTGAACAGTTGACTTTAACTATGGACACATTTCCTAGATGCTATTGAAGAAATATGAGAAATAAAGAGAATAAATGATCATTTAGTCATATTCTATTCTCCAAATCACGAAACAATTCTCTCTCCTAAAATGGTTATTTTTCATTGCCTTCTTGTAGATTTCACTGATACTTTGACCGCTTTAGAATTTGTTGATGGTCCCTAACTGATGCCGGGTCATAGCATTAGCACTGCCTGTGAGAGTGTGTCCATGATCAGTGAACCCTAATGGGGGCGCAGAAGAGGACGCCACCGAAACTATTTTCACCGCTGTGTTTGGCCGAGGCGCCAGCACAGCAGGAGACCTGCATGTGTTGATGTGAACCAAGGCAGACGACCGCGTCAGAGAGCCTATGAGGACCACTCCATCTAATAAAATAAACACAGATCCAGAGACTCACAGTCAACCAGTGTTATTATCAAAGGTTCCCTGTATTAAAAATACGTTTAAAGCTACGATTGTGAACCAAAGTCCACCACACTCTCCACAACTGTCACACGCCGGTGTCGGCTGTCAAACGCCGTGGAGTTGAAGAGCGCGGCGCACCGTCATGGTCTCGTCATATTCATGTATGCAGGTCCGATGCAATGAGTGAGCCGCGTGTTTATCGAATATATCGTGAGATGCCGAATTGTCATGATGGAGATTGTGTTTGGCGGTATATGGTGTGAGTTATCGCCCGTCCCCAGTGCATGCACCTTGTGATAAAAAGATAATCTTTTTGTGCTAATGAAAGATATTGAGTTTCCTAACAGGCTTTTAAAGGAAAGTGATGGATTGAGGGATAGATGAATGGATGAAAGGAGGGGAGGTGGGGACACAAGGAACGAGAAGTGAGAGGCAAAGTGTCAATAAGCAACATAAACCAGCTCCCGTTCCCACTGTGAGGTGTGCGTATGTTGCTAATGTATTCATTCATGTACGCACACACGCTCACATAAGCACCTGCACATGCCTTTATTTGGCTATAAATCTGTGGCTGCAGTGTAAAAGCGACTCTTTGGGTGCCAATAAGCGGAGAGATGGATTGCTACAGATGTCTCCTCCTTGACCACAGCCATGATAAACGGCCCAGAGTGCATATGCATGTAATCCAGTGTATTACATCAGTTGGGAGCTGCAGGTCTATGCAGATTGGTGAAGAGATACTGTTAGTTGATGCCTTTTTCGTTGCTGAGCAGGATTCATTAGGTGATTGCACCTTTCTTTTTCCATCCATTTTTATAGCAAACCAATACACAAGATGTGCTTCCTCCCCTTGGTTTAGTTTCAGAACAATAATAAAGTCTCCGTCCTTTTGAGATGGGGACTGGATAAGTCTTGACTAGGGAAGTGCAATTTTAAAATATTTAGATTTTTTGAAAATATTTTGATCGTCCTCAGCTCTTACCACAGCATGCGATTCGCAGGGAAATAAAATAAAATAAAAAAAAAATCTGATCACTGTTGCACCGCAAGTTGTTGACCTGTTAATGCGCAAGAAAATTTGTTGGAGAATAATTTTATTTTTGTGAGAAATTTTATTCTGCTAGTGTGAATTGGCAGAAAAATCAATAACTGGTCACTAGTGAAAGTTATAAATATGTAAAATATTTCTCACGTCTCAAGTTTAAAATTGAGCTTTTTTTTTTTTTTTTACCTGTAATTACACAGTCAAAAGCTCTGAGACAATGTATCATATCTGGGAAAAAGCAACAAAATCACTCAATTATAGCACATTTTCGATCACACCAACTCACATCAACTCAAACTAAGGTGATCCGTATATAACTGTAGTGCTATAGAGTGAACTAACTGATCCTCATGCATCTCTGAAATACATAACTGCGTCATCATTACAAAAACCACCACACACTAAGACAAATACGCTCACTAACATGCTGTCTTTTTCAATTCACCTGCTGCCCACTCACTGGAGAGAGACAGTTGAATTTCTTCTTTCCTGCATTGTCTGCTTCAAATAAAGATTGTAATGTGATTTCCAAAAGCATTTGCATGTCAGTAATAAGGGGCCAAGTCGACCATTAGAATGTGATCCATAATTCATTGCATCTCTCTTCCACCAAATCCTCTCTGAAAATGCTTAATATGCATTCCACTGTGCCTTTTATGAGTCAGTGTGTGTGACTTCCATTTTCCCGTGCTATTTATATCCAAGTTGATTCATCGCTCAGGTGGAACGCATGTGACTGAAGCTGCTGTGTCATCTGTGTACGGAATTGTATTGGACCTGGGAGCGCGATGCCGTGTGTTAGGTGCCATGCGACTATGGATATGAGACTAACCCACTCTGTCTCTGTCTCACTCTTGAGTGAAGCAGACAACTGTTATCAGTCTCTGACAGAATCCTCCCATCTCCCGCTCCCCAGCTGTCAATCACAGCACATTGTCACCAAGGCGCCATGGCGTTTCTCCTGGATGTGAGCTGGTGTGCGTCTTATGAATGAATAGGTGAGTGAGTGGTGTAAACGCCGTGCCTTTGAATTTCCCTCCCGCGTGCCGATTCATGAATGCATTATAATTTGGTCAGTGCTGTGCCTTGCACAAGGATCTGTTCAATAAGTAAATAGCTGTGAAACCTCTGAGCAGAGGAACTGGCCTAATGAGAATTCCGTGGTTCCCTCCTTTAGTAGTTTGTGAAATAACATGTGTAGCTGAGGAATGTAGAAAAGAGAGGGGCTTCATTTGCACTTTGGATGGTAAAGCAAGGCCGCTCACAGTTGTTAAAGATTGTGAGGGAACATTAACAATGCCCTTGCAACTATTTTATTCCTTTGTCAAACACAGAGAAAAACAGTAAGTGTTGAACAATAATAATAGTGTTTAAATAATAAAAGGAAATCTTGGCCTAGAATAATGTGGCTGCATCAAAATTCAGTTTTCCAAATGGATTGGAATCACACTTTACAAGTGGAGTGAGCATTGAATGGATTCCTGACGAAAACCAGGAGCTCAGATTTGGATAAAGTCCCAGGCAGTGGTTGTTGAAGGGTGACCTCATGTCACGCTTGTATGGCTCCAGGATTGGGAAGCATGACATTGTGTTTCCTCAGCCTCTAGAAAAATGTTTCGTTGTGACAGTCTCAGTGAAAAACGTGCAATAACAAAGTTTGTCCACTTGGCAAAAACGCAATACTTTGACAAATTTGCCTCAAAAAACGTCCCCCAGGTACGTTTCATTTCTCAATGGCGTGCCTCTGGTCACATGACTGACAGCTTTCTCTCCTGTCTGAACACAAAACATGGCGGACATCTGTTCTATATTTGATCTATTTTGTCACTTTCCTTGATGGTCACGTGGCCTAAGGATGCCAGACATGACGTTTCCAGTTCATTTTTTGAGCTTTGAAAAAATGCCATTTTTTTTGGCATTTTTGTCCCGTCCGGCACTGTCTCATTTTTTTTCTCCAAAAATTCACTAAAATTCCATTTTTGCATTTTAATCATTCCTGTCGCTTTCCTTGATGTTCACGTGGACCAAGGATGTCAGACATGACGTTTTCAGGTAATTTTTTTGAGTTTTGAAAAAATGCCATTTTTTGGCATTTTTGTCAGGTCCGACGCTGTCGTCATTCTGTCTCAATTTTTTTTTTTTTTAATTCACCAAAATTCCATTTTGCATTTTAATCATTCCAGTCGCTTTCCTTGATGTTCACGTGGCCCAAGAATGAGAGACATGGCGTTTTCAGGTAATTTTTTTGAGTTTTGAAAAAATGCCATTTTTTGGCATTTTTGTCAGGTCTGGCGCAGTTGTCATTCTGCGTCAACCAATATTTCAAAAATTCACCAAAATTCCACTTTTGCATTTTAATCATTCTATTCGCTTTCCTTCATGTTCACATGGCCCAAGGATGTCAGACAAGTCATTTTATGAGTTTTGAAAACTTTCAATATTTTTTTGGCATTTTTTTCAGGTCCAGCGCTGTTTTCTTTCTGTCTCAAACAATTTTTCAAAAATTCACCAAAATTCCACTTTTGCATTTAATGCATTTCTTTGCTTTCCTTGATGTTCCAAGGATGCCAGACAAGTTGTTTTTGAGTCATTGTCATAAGTGCAATTATTATGTTTTTGCCAAGTGGACAAACGTTGTTATTGCATGTTTTCACTGAGGCTGGGTTGTGAATGGTGACCTCATGTCACGCTGACTGGCGAACACTTTGAGAAGTATGACATTGTGTTTCCTCAGCCTCTAGAAAAGTGTTTTGTCGTGACACTGATAAATGTGTTTGTCTGTTTTTCCTTTACTTAACCTGTCTGCACTTTGAGGCAAACACATTGATTTCATTGAGCATCTAATTTAGTTTTTCTTCTGAATCACACACAAACTCAGGTTTCTATGTGGTGTCCGCTCATTGACATAATGTCCACCCCAAACCTAACCACAACAAACCTCACCCAGGAATCTGAACCAAACTTAAACCCAGTTATAACGGTTGTTTTGAAGTCTTCGTCCTCAAATTGAGGCTTAACCTTGTGGGGTCCAGCAGGTCCCCTTACCTGATTTATAGTCCAGTTAATTCAGCTTCATGGATGGAACTATGAAAGTATGATATAAAGCATATAGTGTGATCTTGTTTTCATGCCATTTTTACAGTCATTTTTTTGGGATTCTATGGAAAAACAGGCTGCCGTCTTGTTTGGTCTGACCTCGATCAGACACAGACACGCAAATCATTACTAGCTGGATGGTAAGTGACAGATAAAACCATTTTCTCCTCCATGTGTGTAACCTTTTCTGTCTGAGGCTCTTAAAGGTCACTACTGATTTAAGGTGTGAGCACGGTGCATGATGGTGCCACAC
Organism: Synchiropus splendidus; assembly: GCF_027744825.2. Taxonomy (NCBI): domain Eukaryota; kingdom Metazoa; phylum Chordata; class Actinopteri; order Syngnathiformes; family Callionymidae; genus Synchiropus; species Synchiropus splendidus. Next base: position 7,885,466 of record NC_071346.1, on the reverse strand, counting down.
CATCATGCATGCTGCATCGTGATCACAGAAATCTCATTTTTCATGTGGAATTGCTACTTTGCTGTCAAGATTTTATACCGTTGTCTTGTAGACAATAGCTTATTAAACAACATTCAATGGAACAGGGCTAAATTATCCGAATTTCTTTAGAGTGTCAAACCCAAATCTGGCATTTTTTCAATTATGGGTTCACATTTTTCGCTCAATGGCATCCCAAACACATTATACTCACCAAGATCTTGATGGTGGCCTAGTAGAAGAGTCTACCAGTTAAACAGTTTAAACAATCTGATATACTTTGTTTAATATTTACCCACCTTTGATGTGAGTTACGGATTGTGAAAACCAACTTAATTTATTTTTGAAATGTTGTTGTTGGTTGGCGGACTCTGCTTCTTTATCACATTTATAATGCAGAAAAATATGAAGCTGAAAAATCCACATGTATTGCTAATGCTAACCCTGTATGATCGACAGTAAAAGCCCTCATCTCATGTTGACGCCCACTTGCTGACAAGACAGAGAGAAATTTGATGGAGTAGATGGGGAAACTAGAATACATTACTCATCCTTTGATGCTCCATGTTGTGGCTGTGTTTCCTACTCTGATGTCATGCTTCTTTGCATCTCATCTGCATCCTTTCATGTTGCATTTGTCTCCAGTGACTTCTTTTGCAGGTTCATGGGCATCTCATGTCCTTGTAGGTTTTCTGTCTTCACATTACCTCATTTCGTTTTCCCCAGAATCTTCCTATTGTGTTGTGTTTGTTGGCAAGTTGTTAGAGATCATCAATATTCAGCAGATGCTTGAGAGCTTCAATTTCATTAGTTCACTCACCGCTTCATTAATCTTTCCTGCAAAAAGAACTTGGCAGAATAATTTATTTCGTTCCCTCATTTAAATACGTAACAGAGATACAGCAATAGTAAAATAGCTCCAATGAATGTCAATAGTCTTGGGTCATTGAATGTGTCACCAATCCAGTTTTCCAATTTCCCTTTTTTTTTTTTTTCATTTTTGTGTTGTATATTGAATAAATCATTTCATTAAAGAGTCAAAATAGAAAATACTTAGACGACCTTCAATACTGAGGTTGTCATTTTCTTGGGTTGGGTTTGCAGCATGGGTTGCATGTTACTTATCACAACAGTATTTGTTTCTTTCTGTGCTTGAACCCGACTTTAGAATGACTCCTCTAGGTAACGGACAATGCGTGAAGTGCTAGTTCCAATAGGCTCCTCCACTGTTTAGGAACTACAGTAAGGGGATAAACATTGAATGGCATGTGTGACATTTAAGTGTTAAGTATTTTGCACACTGTAAATGAATCTTTTGTATGCACACAGTTCCGATTTTAACCTACAGTGCTTGTTTTTTTGAAAAGCATGTGACATTTAACTACTTAAAAAGCTGCAATAACCAGACTGCCTTGCTCCCACCCACTCCACACTCACCCCCTCCGCCTGCTGGTGGTATGAATTATTACCCTTTATGGATTGAAGTGAGTCTGTGAAAAGGCAGTATTGCAGAGAAGCTGTTATACACCATTTAGATTTGATGCATTTACACATAATCAATGTGACTGTTTAATGTGTGAGCTGTCTCATAAATAACTATCAATACTTCTGTTGGTAGTAATTATTATTGCAGAGAGGATTTTTGGCAGCGCTCTAACATTGCCATGCAATCCATAAGGCAGAAAAGCCCAATCTGTCACTTTGCTTTACAACCCGTTCCCCTTGAGAGTTCGCGGAATGGGCACAATGTCCTAAAATGCTAATTTTGGCTCATGCACATCAAGCTAACACCTCTACATAAAGGAGGGACAGGACCCCAAACTGCATTTTATTTGACACGTTTTTTTCTTTTATTTAATTCTGCAAATATCATCCGAAAATAATTTACATTTATATGACCAAAATGTAAAAAAGGTTTTGTGTCGAGGGTTAATTTCTAACTTTCAGGGGCACAGATAATGTGTGAAAGTGATTCACACAACCTGGAAGATTGAGGTGAGACATGAAAGTTTGAGTCACAATCCTTGCTCTCAGGATTCAGAGTGTATCTTAGGGTGCTATAGAGAAGCACGGTGAAGCAGTGTTTGCCGGACATGTATGAACAAGGTGAGACCGTGGTGATCGACGGACCGATAATGTCCTGCGTCCTGCGAGTTGTGGTGAGAGAGAACGGTGCTATGAATGTCTCTAGATGTCCGAAAACACCACTGAAAATGAGAGGGAAGCAGTGAAGAGGCATCGAGCTCAGGTGGTGAGGACATTTGGAATCAGTAAGCTATAATGATAAACAGAGTTCAAGGGAGGCGAAGAAGAGAGTGAGGACAGGGTGGAGGTGGTAGAGGCTACTGACAGGGGACTTGCAGCGAGAGTGAGAGGGAAGCTTTTTCAGATAGCATACATTTCGTAGCCATCAAAATGAACTTCATTCCAAATTTGACACTACTACATTTACATTTGCTTCCATTACGTTTCTTCTTAGATACATGAAATGACAAAACAATTGGGGTAATAAAGTGATGAACGTAGCAGGGAGACCCAAGTGCAGCAGACAGAGACGGGGGGTTGAGTTCAGCAGTTTCATTGAACTCACTTCTTATACCAATTCTCAGTATAGACGGAGTCAAAAGAACAAAAGACCAAATGAGAAAACAAAACTCTACTTCTACTCTCGAAGGAGGATCTAAGAAACACAGAAATAAAACAAGAACATTCTACTATAAATAACTAAAGGGGCTGGAAAATACAAATGTCATACAAAAACACAACATATGGTGACAGAGTCCAAAAGCCAAAAACTAAAAGATTCGAATGAGTCAACATGCATCCGTGAGCGTGTAGCAAGTCCAGGAAAGTGAAGCAAGTGCACAGGATTGGGGGGAAGAGGAACCAGGTTAACAGGCACAGACACACTGGAAAAGAAAAGAGATCCAGAGAAAGCGCATGGCAAAATGTCCATGGTCCAGAGATGAATCTTTCAGGATGTTGAGAGGAACATAGAGGCTCATACCAGGGAGAAAACATGTGACCAACTGACGCCGGTTGTCATCTGGCCGGCAGGAAGCAGTCCAAACCAAATTGAACAGACTGAGAGGGGTTCGTGACAGTATGGAAGGTTAAAATACATTATCAGTCAATATTGACGGCTATAGTTCTTCTTTTAAAACGATGTTTTGATTCACGTGTCTTCAGCAGCTGCAGCTCAGGCAACAGGGATCTTCATGTGTTCTGCACCGTACATTCCCTGAAGGCATCGTTCATGTGCAATTACATTGGTAGGGTGTGAAATACATCCTCAGGGTGAGCTGGCGTGGATTTTCTGCGTGTCACTGGATATTTTTGCTCTTTCAACATCAGACATCCGTGCCTGGAATGGTTGGTGTAGTCATGTCATGGTTCCAGAGGCGAATGCCTCACAAACTGAACCACTTGTTCTGAATTTACAAAGCGGCTTCCTGCCCGCTGGATTTGATGGAACCATGAGTTGCCTCTTCCATGTTAGCGTAACAGTTAAACTCAATGGGCATTGTCCCTGCACTTTTCCGCCTGTTGATGGTATTTTGGATGCTTTTCCTGGGGCAAAGGCAAAACAACTGTTTCATCCCCATCCAGACGAGGAACGCATCTGGCAGGAGTGGTTTTATATGGCAATATGCTGAGGCTGTTTCCAGAGAACCTCTGAGCTTGTGTTCAAATGTTTGCATGCAGGAGGAAAGAAAGTGTTCAGATAATAAAGTTTGCCTCAAACCTCTTCATTCTCCCCCAGAAACCACTGGTGGCTAATAAAACAGCTACTGCTGAAATCTTGTATTTTCACTTTGACTCCTTCAGTGGATGAGACCACCTTCGGAACACTGTCTCCAATACCAGTTAATGCTCACATACTTACTCACACCCCAAACAAGTATGTTCACTCCCTACTCACGCCTGACTTGCAGCATTTGAACCCTGATGTCAGTGACATGATCCATATTCTTCTCTCTGTCTCTCCTGTTTCCAATTCCTGTCTCAGATCAATGGACCATTTCACTGGAAGAAATGGTCAGAGTGTGTGTTTTCCTTGCGTCTCTGTGTGTGTCTGCCCTTGGTGCAGGTGAAGTATTGCTCATTCAGCATTGTAACGTCCCTCAGGCACCAGCGCTCGCCTGCCTGCCGGTCGCCTGTCCAGCTACAATCAATTAGCCACAGTACATACGCACATACTCACATAAATACACTTAATGTGTTCAGTTTTTATATCCACATACAACCAATAATTTACTAATCTAAGTACACTGTGTATTTCCCACCAATGGATTTAAAAACATCATCAAAAAAAATTACTTTTCAAGTGAAGAAAACATTTTTATTACTGAAAGAAACAATATTTCTGCTCTGTTTAAGCGCCCCCAGTTTCTATTCAACCACATTTTCTGACCACATCAGCCTGCTCTGACCGATGGACCTTGATATGCATCAAAGCCTGGGGGAGGATTTAGTCTTTCCATGAGGTTGTGTCTCAAAATTGGGACTCATAAGCTGACGGTTTATACGCCCGCACTGCTTTGAGTCTCATCATTTCGCCGTCACGATCCATTATATTGGGAATATCAATTGCGTTTTGCCACCTGCAAACTCAAAACATCGCAGCCTTTCTTTTTCAAGAACAACCACACCTCATCCAAACAATTTCTCAACACAAGGCAACAGGCCAAAGTCTCATAAATTCCCAAACAGTGTGATAGTTTCTGTACTTCCCACACTAAACAGTTCAGTTGTTCTTCATGCGCCTGACAAGGTATGGATCCATCAGAGTCTTTGTTGTTGAGCCTCTTTAATAAACCAGCAGCATTTTTCTGGCTCATGTTTAGACGCCTTGCATTACACTGCCGAGCGGAATGAGCAATAATTCTTGCACAAAATATACTTGATGTAGAGGATGTTAATAAGCAAACATGGAAATTGATGTTTAATTCAAAATTTTAATATAAATACACTGTATTTTTGCCTTAATAATGATCTCTATGCTGTTAGTTTATTCCACGACCTGATAAAAAATAAAAAAAAAAACGGCGATGTTGGGGTCCTGCAAGCCACCGACGGCCTCTTTTATCATGCTCTGAGCTGATGGATTTTCTCTCTGAGTGTATAGGAAGCTATCACACATCACAGCCGTGATTTTCATGATTACCACATCCCATGTTTCCTGCGCATAATTGCAGACAAAGTCTATATTGGTCTGCAAGTGGGCGCAGCGTGGGACCCCACTCCAATCAGGCTGCGCTTTCCTGACAGACACATGTAAGTGAAAAGAGCCTGATGAACTGTAAACCCCCCTGTGCTCGGAAGGAGAGAAGAGGGGGAGCCCCACTGCGTCGGATGGTGGAGGCCAGGTGGTGTGAGTGGAGAGAGCGCCAGTGTGTGTGTTGGCTGGCATTTAGCAGGCACCTGGTGCTGAAGGGCTCTCACTCCAACCCTGTGATTCAACTCCGATTCAGACCCCTGGCCGTATCCAGGAGGAGGTGCTTGTTTCCTTTCCTCCTCCGCGCTCCTTTCCCTTCCCCTCCCTGCCGTCTTTTGCTTTCCACTATAATTACCTGCTGATTCCGGAGTTGCCAGTGTGTGTTTGAGTGCACGTCCATGCTGATGTAAAGGTGTGCGATACCCTCTCTGGATAAACAGCATTCAGAGGCTGCAACTTATGCGCTGCTTTGTATGTATGTGCATGAGAGAGATGTGGACACCTGGCTCACATTTGCTCAGCCTTGGAGCGACTGAGCGCTGTGGTCGCAGAGAAAAAGACATCTGAAGTAACACAGTGATGCCTTTTGTTTCTATTTCCATAAGTTTCACATGAATTTATTTATTTATTTATAGACTGTTTTATTAGGTTGACCAGTACATGGCAGGATGAAGATTGTTTAATGTGTATAACAAGGAATATATCTGGCATAGCGTCACGTACGGTTATTATTCTATTATTTATTGTTATGTTTGCATCCTTGTCTGCTCATTTAAAGTGGCATCACTTTGCCAGTCGTGCTGCCATTGAATCTCTTCAATGTGAACTTGCATCCTCAGCTGGCCACTGAGCCACGGAAAAAAACTCTTTTTGATGCCCCACCTTGAACATGTTTTTGATAAAGAGCCAGTGTTTATCACCCTCAATCTCTTCTGGCTCAGCATGTATCATCATATTGTTCACACTTGCCTTTGCTACTCTTCATGCAAATTGAATGTGTGATTTATTGATTCCACTATTTTGGTGCTTATGGTTATGGATTTCTTTATTTCTTTTATTTTGGTGGTTTCCTAAGCAACTGCCCTCCTTCTTCCTAGTTTCAGATGGTTATTTGTGGCCATGTCTTAGGTGACGTTGATGCTGACTTTTATTTCATTTACTCTACTGAGCCATGAAATGTTTTTATCAGCGCACCACTGTGCACATATTTGAAACAGTTCCATCAAATTAATACAATATACAATACAATTGTATCATAAATAATAGCAATGTTAATGCAGATAAACTGTTAATAGCTGCGTCTTGCGACATGTAAGATGAAAATATTTCATATTTCAAACGTGCCGGCTCTGTTTTTAAGTCAAATGAATGGATGTTTGTTTTGTACTTGCTGAAAAAAAAACATTATTTATCATGACATGAATTAATGAAAACATCAAATGAAGTTATTAATCCCTTCATAGAGATGTTGGGTTCAGTTTTGTGCCTCAGCAGAGCGATTAATAGAGCCAGAGAGTATAAGTGGCCTCATTGGCTGTTTGACCTTTACAGTGTAATTGGCACTTTACACAGGGAATTAAAAAAAAAAAGGTCCAGCTGAATAGAAACCCATTTCCTTGTTACAAGAAACAATAACCTCAGATAGTGTCTCTGACAAGAAATCAAAACCCCCACGTTTGGAAAATGGATTGATATCCGAGCCTATTTTCTTTTTCGGATATGAGCTCAGTGAGAGAACATTGCAGATGGTTCCCAAGCTTTTTGGTGAGTCATCCTGTTTGTATTAAAAAAAAGACAATGGTGCATGTGACATGGCTAAAGCATGTTACCTCCTGCAGCCATGCTGAACTAACAAATGCAATATTGCTGTGTTTGGCCAAAAATCTGCAGTAAGAGCTTCGGACTGGTGAAAACTGTCTGTGATCCACTCATCCACTTTATTTCTCAGAAGCGGCATTACCTACTGTACACTGTATAAAACACACGGAAGAGGAAAATAGAGAGTGAACTCACCACTGGATTCCTGTCTGTATTCTGTAGTTGTTTCCATTGAGTTACACTTTGTGACTGCACGCTGTAATAGCATGTTTTTATGCATGAATGCATTCACTTAAAAAGTCAGGGTGTATTTTAAGGCGTGACTGTCCACTGCTTGCAAACCTTTAACCGTGGGCCTGTGCCGGCACTGTTATCACCAGTTAAATGTTTCTCCCTAAATATGCCCATGACAAACATCATCAGCATCACTGACACCACCATCACCAGAGTAAGTGCAAGACACCCAATGGGTGTGATTCAACATCATTAGAGAACATGAGGGCATTAGACACGGGACATTACACTGCACCATGCCGCCTACAAATGATCCGGAAAACTAGATACCATCTCTTGACTTGTCATCTCTCACTTACCAAATCCTGTGGAAAAAAAAGGGTGGTAATGGCAAGAGAGTGTGTGTGTGTGTGTGTGTGTGAGATGTGAACCGGTGCTGTTGGGCGGCAGATGATTTGATTCCAGATGGACATGGTGCTACCCTGAGGTATCAGCTCATCAGATTATAGTGAAGAAAAAATATGGCAGATTGATCAACATTCATAATTATGAGTGTGTTCAGTCTGAGGGGAACATTTCTAGACATGTTTCCCTGAAAGCTGAAGGGCAAGTCCCTGTCCTGCCTCATTGAAATTGGAGTGTTAGAAAAAAAAAAAAATAATAAATTAAAAAAAAAAAAAAAAAAAAAAAAAAAAAAAAAAAAAAAATATATATATATATATATATATATATATATATATATATATATATATATATATATATATATTTTTTTTTTTTTTTTTTCTTTTTTCTAATACTCCAATTTCAATTTCAATTTGGAAAACAAAATGAATAATACGACTGTTGCTTCAAAGAGTACATGTGGACATGACTAACCCCTGCTGCCTCTTGTTCCAGACTGAATTTAGTGTTGTCAAAAAAACAGAGGTAAAAAAAAATAAAAAAAAAAAAAAAATAAAATATATATATATATATATATTTTTTTTTCTTTTTTTTTTTTTCTTTTTTTACAGAGGTAAAAAAAAAAAAATATATATATATATATATATATATATTTTTTTACCTCTGTTTTTTTGACAACACTAAATTCAGTCTGGAACAAGAGGCAGCAGGGGTTACTCATGTCCACATGCACTCTTTGAAGCAACAGTCTTATCCTTCATTTTGTTTTCCATCAAAAAATATCCCACACAGCTTTTGCCAGAGGTGTTTTGTGTCTTAAAAGACTGTAGTAACTGTGCTCAGGGTCTTAAACGCTGACCCGCCCTCCCACTGGATGCGACGCCTTTGAAATCGACGAAATGTTGGAGATTGTTATTTTCAGAAAGGCTTTATCTAGGGGGCAGGGTTCTCTGTGTGAACTGATCCAGCTCAGGCAGTCAAACGTGCATGAGCGGTGCTTATGTGAGCGTGACTGTGTGCGTGTGTGAACAGTGGCTTTTAAATTCTGCGACGACATACTAAAGTATGTAACCCCTCTCTGACCGACCATATCAAGGTGATGGTCATATCCCATCCTGCTAGTATCATCACCTCTTGTGACCCACTTCTGGCTGGATGAATTCACTTCTCTTTGTGCCTCCTTTACATATCTCCCCTACATTTTTCTCTTTCTTTCCTCCTCTTGCTTGCGTCTCTCAGCTTCTGTCAAAGCTTCGCCCTTTTTAAAAAAAAAAAATCCCACATTTCCATTAACACCTTCTCAGTGGTTGTTCTGCCACATTGAGATGTGTCCATTTCCACACTTTAGACGGCGGAACACAATAATGGACAGTTTCAAAAAATCAGAAATTGAGTGAAAAATTGGAAGAGGAGCAGCGATTGTTTGGGACCCATTTGGTCGTATCGGCTTCACTTAAATCCATTTGCACATCATTTCTACTTAAAAGCTGGAGACAACATCACTGAAGGCGCCACACCGACTGGAGCTGCTATAATTTACATGTTTCTTGGATGTTGTTGGATATATATATATATATATATATATATATATATATATATATATAACCAATTGACTCTTATGTAACTGTTGACTGGATTCACGGTATTTTTTGTTAATGCTGCCCAGCTCTGCTGTTTAGATCTACTTTGTTGGACGAGATATTGATCTTGCCTCAGGCGATGGTGAAGTCAGCTGAGTGACTGCCTCCTCTGGACACCCTCCATTCTTGATATTTGGCTGATAGGCCATGGTATCTCCAGAGGGATCAACGGTCCCCTGAACTCATTTGAAGGCCCAGGTAGTGTCCTTTCTTGTTGTCGGCAGCCACTGACTTCCATTTTCCGCACCTTTGGAGAGGCCTTTGATTGCCTGTCTATGTGCCTTCGCTCACACTCCCATCTCTCTGAGTGGCCTGGATATTGAGCTGGTTACAAATCCACCTGCAGCCGATTTCACTGGCCTTATTCTTTGCATCCTTGATGTTGTTCTTTAGTGGTGGATTGGCGTGCTTCAGTTTCCTGGGGCTCACAGTGCTCCTCCTTTGCAACCTCCCAAAGGCACAATGCTGTGAACGGGCCTGAGGGAGGTTTGTCTGTCTGCATAGTCCAAACTGTGTGCTGGCAACCTGTCCAGGGTGTCCCCCATCTCTTTCCCTGAGTAGATGGGATGGGACCTTTGTAAGTGCAGGAGTTCCTGCTCCACTGATCACACTGATGCACAAGACACGTGGCAGCTAGGATGATAACAACAACAACAAACATGGAGGAATCCCTGAACAAAAGCAAAGAAAAGCTTCTGTTTGCTTTTCTTCATGGATGTTTTTCACTACACAATGGCCAGGGTTTCCACTACTCTGAATGGACTTGAAATTCTTATAAAATTGAAATTCTGAAACAAATATTTTCAAGACATTAAAAGAGCTTCTGTTTAAATAAAAACTTGAATATAGCCACCATCGTTGTTTAAATGTTTGTATGGGTCCATCATTTGATTCAGAATTATACCAAATGTATTCAAATTGAAAAATGTGGCTTCTTGTGGCAAATATTCTTATACCATTAAACTGTGATTAATTGAGATTAATTCATCACAAATTCTCTTAGATTTTTTTAAAATCAAATCTCACCCCTAGTAAATATCCAAAAAGGTTTGAGGTAGCATTTTAAACCAACTCCTAAATCAGTCCAAATTCTGGCAGCCTGTTTCTCTTTTCCACAGTACACATATTTGTAACTGCCATGTTTTCTTTGGAGAAAAAGTACGATAAACAGAATAGTCCAATGCACAAGGTGGCAGGAATCATTTAATGGAATTTACAGATGCAGTACAACAGTACCATTACAATGCTGTCACACCCGAACGTTCGGTGGTAAAATATTACATGAAAATAAATATGTTATTATCACAAAATGGGATATAGTACATACGATTGTGTATAAATAGTCGCAGTAATAACTACTTAAAGATTTTAAAGCTTCGTAATAACTGGGTTTTGAGTGAAATATTCTTTCCTGACTAAAACACACTATTATTTATATATATATATATATATATATATATATATATATATATATATATATATATATATATATATATATATATATATATATATATATACTGCATCTCTTTTCATACATTTTATTTTGCCTCATTTTGTTAATTCGAAGTACCTTAATTTCAAACAAAATCTTAAACCTGAAAATCTTTTGCGTTAAACTTTTCATAAAAACAAATATTCTTATTTCCCACAACAAAAATTAAAATATAAATAATAATAATACAGACAGGATGTAACATAATTGAATCTTACAGTCTTTCCTGAGGGAAAATTCCTCATGTAATTGTTTCTCTTTGGTTGACCATCCAGTTGAAAACAGTTGGAGCGTAGCATTGAACGCACAACAGCACTCTGCAGTGGGATGAATTAACCTTTCAGAGTAATAGAACCATTACAAGCATGGATGGGTTCTATGCCTGCGCTGTCCAGAGACTGTTTGCGTGCCTTCACAGACACGAAGACTCCTTGGGGTAAACATGGAGGCTTCCCTTTGGTTAGCTCTTGTTCCAGATTACTGGGTGTTTTATTAATGCTATGGTAATCTGGTTTTCCATCCGCTCGGTCCCCTGTCCCTCCTGAAAAAGAGAAATGTTCAAAAATACACCCATTGATTTACATGGCTCCAGAGACCTGCAGACGGCTTCTGCTGCATCTTCTGAATATGTAGAAATCGAAACGGAAACTGTGTTTAGAACTAAGATGAAGCACTCTTTGAGGGCATAGTCGTCATTCATGAAGCTACTTTTGGTTTTGGATGAATGTGTTTCCATTATTTCAGTACATAGAGCATGTGTCAAACTGAAGGCCAGGGGGCCAACCGAAGCTCACCAGGTCATTTTATGCGGCCTGCTGGAGTTTTAAACACTGGGTAGCTCAAAATAAATTCAATTCTGATCTAAAGCACGTTGAATAGTTTGTCTTTCGACAGGAGGTTTTCTAGCTTGTGGAGATCTTACATTGATCTTAAACTTATGGAATACTTGTAATTTCCAACCTCCTTAGTAGACGTCGCTGTTACTGAAATGCACGGTTTGAGGAGCTCTGTTTTGCAATTCACACGTTGTTGCGTGTAGAACGAAAGGAAGGCCAGGCCATGGCTTACCTAACCCCAACCTCTGTCTTACGTGACTGGCGTCAGGATATGCGACGGAAACATTTGAAAAATATACTTAAAGCATCCGCACAACTTTAACAAATGAGTCACTTACAACTCTCCATGTTGGAGAGAGATGGATAATCTGCTGAAACACTGCTGACCGAAAACTAGCTTGTGTTGAACTGCTCAATAGCCCAAGGTTATAAAGAATTGAATTCCCCATCGCAGCACTTGGATGATACCATATTTTGCCAAGCATTCTACCATCAAATATAAAAAGCCTGACACTTTGCTGCCTTGTTTTCATTCAGGCTGAAAAAAATAACGCTCAAATTAAACATTCTCTTTGTGGCCCTCTGTAATATGTTATCTTCCTCTTATTACGTCTAACTCTACTCCTCAGTTGCCTTCACCTGAAGGAGACGGCCCATGAAATATTAATTCGCATGCGTCCCTGTGAGTATGTGCTCAGCATTCTCACAAGCGCCCGCGTGTACTTGTGTGCTCTGCCTGCTAATGACTCATGTTTTCCTGACCTTCTGGTCTTCTCTGACTCGTATTTGTTTTGTCTACCAGCACATACCATCCCGATCCCTTTCATATATTTATACACCTCCCGGCAAATTGAAAATTTGAATCATCCCTTTCTATTTCTCTTTTCACCGCCTACTAGAAGTGATGCGGATCATTCTGTCGCAGTTTTTCATTCAAAATTACTTACTACTTATTACTTATTCGGCTGCTCATGAGGTGATTGAGTGGTCAAGTTGTGATGGGCGGGTGGAGCATCATGAAACCTCATTTTGGGAGTTCGGTACGGGACGCTCTTGGTTTAAAAATTGTGAGGTTTAAAGCTCAAAGCCAGTGATTACGAAGCAGAGAGAGCCACAGAGTTGGCTCTGAATATTGCGCACAAAGCTTCATGAAGCTTCATGATTAGGGTGCTTTCACACTGGGGGTTCTGTCTCGAGACAAGGCTCTTTCGGCTCAGAAGTCCAAGATGTGAACACAAGCCAGTCGGGTTTTGGCTGCGGACCTGATCCCCGCTGGAGAGCTGCACCTCGTCTCCGGAAACTCTCAGCGGGTTGCTCAGCGGGTGGTGAGCTTCTTGTCTCAGGTGACTCGGTGCTAGACGCCGGAAACTAGGTGTACAGTGCGACTCCACACAAACAAGCTAACAAGCCGGGCAGTAAAGGGTCTGATCGCTGTCAGACTCAGACCACCCGAGACAGAACCCATAGTGTGAAAAGCCCCTTAGACAACGGATGAGTAAAAATGGCTTTGGTATGTATCTTGTTGCAGCTGTTTGTATTTCCATTCCCCACATCTGCATCACCAAATCGATATCGGGGTTCTGCCCTGTGCTTCAGCAGCATTGGGTCCCACCTGGATTTAGACCCCAAGTGCTGGGATTTCAGCTGTTTTTGTCGACTTCATTTACAATGATTTAGCATAGATCGCATAAAATATTAGCTTCTGCTGTGATGCGACCAAAAGAAGCTGACATCTAGTCCAAACCACATGTACACAGAACTAGACAATATTTAAAACTAAAGCAGGAAGTCATTAGAAGCCAGTCAAGTGTTCCTTCGACCTTATAGAACGACTGCGAGCAGATGCTCATTCTCGGTGCAAAGAAAATGGCATTGTGAGCAGCATTACATTATCATGCCGTAGCATCTCCACCAAGAGACCAGTGCAGCATTGGAGAAAATGTCACCTGTCACATTAGATGATAATTGTGCCAAGATGCAGGCGGTGAAGGCAGAGGCCCCGCTAAGCTTTAGCACTCTAATCTCCAATGTGGCTCTATTAGATATGCACAAATTGCTCGGAACATTTTGGAAATGTCCCCCCCTGCATGAAACATGAAGCCATTACTTTACGCAGTTCAACACTGAATCGAAGGATATTTCTTGGCAGTTGCACTCTTTCTGTTTATTTGTGACGTTTGTATTATTCAAAATAGAAATTATAATCTTTTGTTTGCGGCCAAAAGCAGCTGAGCATGAAATGCAAACTGTTTCTGGTTTGTCTTCCTTGTTAGACAAACACTGTTTTGGAAACACCTGCAATTTAAACAGCAGTTGTTAACCTGAAGCTCGCCACAAGTCCGTGTCATTTTCACAAGGCAGTCCGACCTTTAGAGGATGACAGCTGAACTAACAATGCTGGTGGGACTGGGAGTGTGTGCTCCTTCATGCTCTGCACTTGTGTTCCTTTGATTCTATGTTAGCTTCCTCCTTTTATGTCTTTTCCCTCTTCTTGTTGTAACACACTGGATATAAGTGAAAGCCAAATCTTATAGAGCCCGCGAAACCCAAAACAGCATATAAAGCACACTATTCTACAAAGTCATCAGGAGAGTAAGAAATATTTGACAGATATTGTTTGTTTCATTCCAAACCAACAATTCTATATGAATCTGCAAAAACACCCTGAAGGTGTTTAGTATTCACAGCTCCCTGTACAGTAACTTTGGCTGCTTGTATTGAATAGACAAATTTCCAATTTGCTTCCCGTCTTCCTCGAAACACAACTCTTTATGAAATTGGCTTTTATGCAGTTGGCTGTATGCATGTGTCTTCCAAGTGCTTTATTGAGTAACAACAAGAGACTCTATCGAAGGGGAAAGTTTTAGTTTATGACCAGATGGGTTTTAATCGAGTAATTCTTCAGTTGCAATTTTCATAATGACCTTGAAGTTATAGAACTGACTTACAGAAAGAGTCTTTCTTCTCTCCACTTCTGCTCAATTTTTATTACTTTTTATTTATATTTTATTGATAACCTCGACAATTTGTACAAAGGGTAGTTTTTTTTTTTTTAAATACTTGCACATTGTTGTGGGTCTTTATTTGGAAGGTCAACACGAAGAAGCATTGGAAATGAACAATGAATCAGAGATGTGACAGTTTCATTCCTGGCGCTGTCAGGTTGCTGAACGTTGGACAATAGCTGCAATACTGTTTTGTATTTGTATTTGTTTATATTTAGTATATATATATATATATATATATATATATATACCTCGTCTCGGGAAACTCTCAGCGGGTTGCTCAGCGGGTGGTGAGCTTCTCATCTCAGGTGACTCGGCGCTAGATGCCGGAAACTAGGTGTACAGTGCGACTACACACAGTAAAGGGTCTGATCGCTGTCTGGGCGAACAACATCGTTCAAAAACAACTTCTCAAACTCCCAGAACACTGAGGTGTGCAAATGGGAGCTTCTGGGAAATTGCGCTCCGGTGTATATGTATATATATATACATATATATATATATATATAATATTTAAATTATATTTATGTACATTATATTTCTTATTTATTTATTTATTTTTATTTATCTGATATTTATTTATTTTGGACATATTGTTTTTGTTTTTGGAAACCGGAGGCCTCAGACTGAAATTTCATTACCATAATGCAGCGATATGTTTTTGTGCAATGACAATAAAGAAAGTCTAAGTCTCTAAGTCTAAGTCTAATGTACTTGGATAATTCATTTTGGAGTTCATTTTGAACTATTAAACCCAATGTTATGGACATGTATCTATGCCGTAGATACTTTTAGATAAGGCTCTATAACAGGAAAATGTGGCTGATAATAATATTAATGCTACCTGGTTCTAATCCTTGACAAACAGACAGTGAATGCAAATCAAAAGCAAAGAAATGCAAGTGTGGAGGTTCAGATAAGGACAGTCAATGTTGGTCAAATATGAAGTGATTTGCTGAACGTCCTCCTGCCTTTATCTGCATTGGCAGTTTGTGACGCGCTTCTCTGATAGCGCATTTATCATCCTTTCTAATCTGTCTTTCACTCGAACACGAACATACTTACTCTTCTTTTTTTCCACCACTGTAAGAGCATTTCAACATTTTGAATGAGCTGTTTAGTGTCGAACAAGCAGGGTTAAATCTTTAGCACCGGGTCCATCCTGTCTTCCACATAGGAAGTTCCAGGGGAGCATTTTCCCAGGTTCAAATGTCTATTTGTCTGCAGGAAGTGCTATTCCACAGCTGTTTCTAGTGAGAGAGTATTGGGCAAACAGGGTCATTTCTCTCCTGCACCCTATTGCTCAGGTTGATTCATGAGTGGAAAACCTCAGACCAATGCTCCATATTTAATGCCCCTGAACACCTCCATATCCTCCCTCCTCTCCCACATTATCCCGCATCTGATCCCTCTTAATATCCAATGAATTACCACTTTTACAGCGAGTTCACTTGTGATAGAGTGTATGGGGCGGAGACAGCAGGGTGTGAGGCAGCGAGGAGGAAGGTGCTCATGAATTATGGATACAAATGGAGTGGCCATGCAAGGCTTGAATATGAATCGTCTCCCCTGCAGTCACCTGGCTTGATCTGGGCTCATACTAATACCCCAGAGAGGTGCTCTGAATTTAAACTCTTTCCACTTTCCAGCAGGACATTCATTCTGACCCTGCTAACTCATTGTAGGTCACTTCCCGCCCGTCCTTAAAGTCTGTGTAACCGCTATAGACATAGCTCTAGCCTATGTATTGTACCATGACAAAGCAGGTTTCAAAGACTTGCATGCTTCGCCAGTGTTCTGTTCCATGCAAGGACACTTGTCTTCCTGCTTGTGCAAGGCTGAGAGAATTGGTTGCTTCGAAAATGGAATTTTATACAACAAGATCACGTTACATATTCTGCCATACAGACAGAAACATATTCAAGGACAGGAAAAATGGGTGTTTCCATACATATCAAGCCAAGAGTCCATTTATCCTGCTGTCTCACGGACGTGCTTTCCAAAGACTTTGTTGATCACATACTGGGTGTGCTGATACTGCAGCAAACTATTATGGCGAACGGAAGAAACACCCTCTATAGTGCCGATAATAACAGGAAAAAAAAGATTTGTTCTATACCTTCACACTGACAGTTCTGTTTCTTCAGCATCGTGTTTAGTTTTAATGTTAACAGTCCAAAGCTAGTATGTAAAGGGTGTGAAGATAACCCATTGGTGAGGTGGAGTAGCCTAAAAGTGTTCTGTTAATATCAGAAATATCATGTAAAATGTATAATATGTGCTGCACTGTGGCGTCCTCAGTGGAGCTGAGAATAGCTACTGCAGCAGTAGGTCATCAACTAGAAGAAACATTTCTTTCACCGCTGTAATTGATCTTCCCTTTTGTTCTTGGATATTTTTTTTAGAGAGGGGAATGAGTCACTTCAACAGTTTCAGTCGCTGCTAACCAATATACTGCTCAACCCATACACATACACAGACAAGCTGCTTGTGTACTTCGGAGTTCGGATTAAAAATTGATCTGCAATCTGTTGTGTCTCTGTCGCCGCGGAATTTATTACCGCCAGCCTGCCATGCCAGTGATCTCGACCTGTCGCATAAAACAACAAGCCTTTGTTTGGAGGAGATGGTATGTAAGCAAACAAACGTGCACTCAGCTTCAATATGGGAAGACTCAAAGCAAATATGTAAAGAAATCCAAAGACGAAAAGGACCATGGGATTGATGTCAAAAAGAGTGAGTACAGAGGAAGATGAGGAAATATTCACCTATTGTCAGATGGGAGCTCATGGGAAGCCATTTCTTGTCATAGATGCCACCCCCTTTTTTCCCCTTCTTTCGCCATCCATTCATCCTCCCAAAGCCCTCTGCAAACCTGTCATTTGCCATCAACCGCTTTTAGTCTCAGGCTGTTTCCTCCGACTACAAAGATGCCTACTCCTTCATCGATAACTATATTTAAGACACGTACTGCAGAAGCACAATCAAGTGTTAATGCTATGGAATTGTAATGAAATGAGGTGGATCATATGGTCTTTTCGATGGATTTTACAGGACGAAAAAAACCCTTGGAGTGCTGTTTATTCCCTACTTTCTTTCTTTAATAATTGTAGCCTTCATATGTATTCTACTGAAATCACATTCTCTCTTTAAACAATGCGCTGACCTACATTACATTTTTCTCTTGCTGTCCTAAAAAGCTTATTGTTCATGTCACAAAAGGCCCTTCAATCGCAATAAATGTGTATTTACTTTACCTAATATCTTGTAGTTCTCTGGTGAGTAAAGGGAAAAGGTTACACTGCATTAATCCCATAATGAGAATATTCTATCAAGACTGCCGGGGGACATTAACCGGATCATTGTCTTGCTCAAGGACGTCACGGAAGGGCTGGGGGAATCTGTGACCTCCCTGTTGTTTCACAGCGATTCGAGTTTAAGTTGTTGCATTTGAAATTTTGAAAGGTAATAAAGAAAATGCATACAGCCACACAAACTGATACCTTGTGCTGTCTGCATCTCAAATTGAGCACAGCATATATCCTCTGATCCCTTCCTGCCTAAAAGTGAAGCTATGCAACATACGAAAATGTATTTGGAATTATTATAGTCAAACATTGCCTGAACCACCGGTTTCCAACATATTACAAATAATTTTCAAGTGAAGCTTGAACACGTCTCGCCCTCTCCACATCTAAAACATACTCTTTCTTCTTGACTTCCATTTCATTTTCAATATGTATTTTGTTTTCAGGCAAGAAAATGCACATTTTTAAGGCCAAGAATTATTGGAAAAAACTGCATCCCGCAATCTCGTGACAATGCCTTCTGTTTTAAATATTGCAAAGGTGCCACTTACAAAGTAGCATTGTTGAAATATATTTTCTAGTTCCAGTAGATGTGTGTGGTTTGCAGGTCAGTAGATATTGACCCCCACGCAGGAATATTTTAGCGTGCTCTGTTCTGGTAATTTAGCCAAGATAATGATATCAGACAAAACATTTATTTCTCTTGGTTGTGTTACACAAACAGTCAACACTCATTTTGTGGATAATTACTTTTGCCTACACTCATAAGAGCGTGTACGTGCTGAAAATAAAGGGTCGGCAGGAGACAATGCTGCCACACAGAACGCTCTAAAATACCTTGAAAATACAGAAACAATGGAAGCAAACTAGACTGGTGCACATTGCTCTGGTTTGTAATTTTTCCTGGCATTTCAGTTCTACTTGCATTTGTTCTCTTGACTATTGTGTTTTAAGCTGTAATAACTGGTGAGTCTTTTTGTGGCTTGCTTTGAAAATATTCAACCCAGTTCAGGAAATCTTAATCTCAAGTGAATATTTATATATATATTTATATACGTGTCTTACAGTGTGTTTTGGTAAATATGTCACTCGCTTCAACAAGTGTCAGCCACTATCGATGAGCGACTGCAGAATGTTCCTGAGTCTCTTAGATCTGCTTTTGCAATAAAAGTGCGTCACAAATGTATGTTGACATGGAATAATCTTCATCACAAGCATTTTCCACGCTCCCAGCGGATCGCCTGGGCATGCTTTTGATTTCTTTGATGAAAAGATTGGAGCTCTTTTGGTTTGTATTGTTGTGACAAATCGATCTGCCGCGGCTTGCTGCCTTACATCTGTTGCTTATCTCCTAAAACAAGGGCGTGGGGAAATGTGATCATGCGCTAATATGTATTAACGCATGGAAATGTTATGGGATTATTTGCAAACTCATTGGTCGACTTTTATTATGGCTGTATCGCGTCTATGGAGCAAATAAACACACATATATATATGACTCACGTGCTGAATGGTGGCTTATTATATTTGAACTTTCACTCATAGCATTGATCTACACCTTCATCCTATTACATATCCATATGACTTTCACACTCCTGTATACTGCATTATGTAATAAACACAAAGAGCTTGCCCCTAACCATGTTTCTGGTCCCTCCATGTCTTGTCAATAAAGGTTATTAATTCAAATCTCCCAGCTCTAGTCACCAAACTGTCTGAACAAATTGTCGGCTTGCCACAACAAAAGCTTCCAAGCGATGTGTGTGTGGTTGAATTCTACACTTTCGGGAAGACGACTGCGCTGGAAAATGGAGGAAATATATTTGGCACTCAACAGGCACAGCAAGTGTAGGGAAAGGGCATTCTGTTGGGAGGGTTTTAATAATATATGAACAAAAGATTTCCCCCTACTTTTTGGTTTATTTGACGTGAAAGCTGATAGTTGTTCTTAATATTCATAGGAACTGAGCAGAAATCACAACTAAACCTGGGTTTTCATAAGTGCAGGCGATATTTATTTTTCATAAAGAGAAGAACTACTATACAAATTGGTCCATGTTTTGCTTTGAAAGCAAACATCATGCAACTCTTTTCTACTCAATTCATTTCAGCTTGTGAAAGAAAGACTTATATAATATATCTTTTTCAATAAGCAAAAAAAATGATATTGATCCTGTTCTGTGAAGATCAAAAACCTGGCACAGTAATAGAATCCCATCTTCTTTAGTCCTCGCCAGAGCTGAACCTGCTGCACTAAACACTTCTCTCTTTCCTCCTCATGAAATATGGATCTGTGTACAGGCGAGCACAAATGCTAATCTCCTTGCATATATGTAAGTGTGTGTGAATTTGGGCGCACGTTTTTTTTTTCTTTTTAATTCGAGTGACTTTGCCCGCGAGTGTTTATGTCGTCCTGGCCGAATTAGATTTGGGTTCCGAGGCGAGAAAGGGAAGAGACGCATGGAGGAATTTTGCTGTGAGGCTCATAAATAGTTTAGCCACCCAGAGCAGATTCATCAAGTAGCATAAGGGATAAATCATATTCCTCCCCTTATTCCTCTCCTCCTCCCCCATCTCTCACCCTGAAGAGAAGGATAGATTTAAAGCAGCTGGATGATAATCCTACGACTTCAGAAAACCTAATACCTTGTGACAATCTTGCATTATTTAATATACACCTGTAACTTAGCAATGCACACAGTGTGGCGATGCTATGCATTTTTGTCAGATAATAATGAAATATACTCTGTTCGATGTAGAGAAAATAATACCACCGAATGTTTAGGAGAAGAATAACACTGCCAGATATCTTTTTGGCTGTTTAATTTCCTTTACTTGGCTTTCATTTGATTTTTATTTACTCATTTGCTTTCCTTTGATCTGTTTGTAGGAGGTAATTTGCCGGAAAAATGTACAATGCTGACCTATAATAATGGATGTTGGCCTCTGCCAGGGCTGCTCTTTGTCACCGGTTCTGTTCATTACTTTTATGGACAGAGTTTCTAGGCGCAGCCAGGCGTCGGAGGGGATCCGGTTCGGGAACCACAGAATCTCATCTCTGCTATTTGCGGACGACGTTGTTCTGCTGGCCTCATCGGACCGGGACCTTCAGCATGCGCTGGGGCGGTTTGCAGCCGAGTGTGAAGCGGCCGGGATGAGGATCAGCACCTCCAAATCTGAGGCCATGGTTCTCGACCGGAATAAGGTGGTTTGCTCTCTCCGGGTTGGTGGAGAGTTCTTGCCCCAAGTGGTGGAGTTTAAGTATCTCGGGGTCTCGTTCTGATGCGGTCGCTGGATCAGACCGTCGTGGTGAAGAGGGAGCTGAGTCACAAGACGAAGCTCTCGATTTACCGAACGATCTACATTCCCACCTTCACCTATGGTCACAAGCTTTGGGTCATGACTGAAAGGATGAGATCGCGGATACAAGCGGCTGAGATGAGTTTCCTCCGCAGGGTGGCTGGGCGCACCCTTAGAGATAGGGTGAGGAGTTGGGTCATCCGGGAGGAGCTCGGGGTGGAGCCGCTGCTCCTCCACATCGAGAGGAACCAGCTGAGGTGGCTCGGGCATCTGATCCGGATGCCCCCTGGACGCCTCCCTGGGGAGGTGTTCTGGGCATGTCCTACCAGGAGGAGACCCCGGGGAAGACCCAGGACTCGCTGGAGAGATGATGTCTCTGATCGGGAAGTTTTGGGCTTCCTTGCTCCGAATGCTGCCTCCGCGACCCGACCCCGGATAAGAAGATAAGAAGGCAGAAGAAGGAAGGAAGGGAGGAACATTAAATGTAGTCATGTATTTAAGACTTACTGTTGTCATCACTCGTGTTGTTCTTCCCAAACAAGACTGTGGGACGACATTGCATCTTCTCACATCGACACCCTCTGATGAATGCTCTCACAAAAACCTGCCCAGTTCAGAAGATTGTGATCTGTTTCTATGGATCTTTGGTTGATGTGACAAATATCCTCGTAGGCAGCCACAAGCAACAATTTCCTCCGAATTGAAAGACCCTAAGGCCTTGTCGGCACTGGTGTTATTTGGCTGCTGTGTCCCCCCTCTTGGCCATCCATGAAGGATGAACCTCTCCATATATCAGGCCTGTCTCTTTGGATGGAGCCGGAGCTCCATCACCATGGCAATGGCCGTTTATCCTACACCCCAAGAGACACAGACATTCCTCAGATTGCCTCAGAGAATGGGGTTGTGCGCACGGCAGCGGACTTTAAGGGTTTCAAAGTGTGCATGCTTGTGCGTGTATATGTGCGGTGCCTTGTTCCGCTCGTTGTCGCCTCCATTTGTTGGAATGAATTATAGATCAGGGTCACCATGGGATTTATGATAAAGGCTGAAGAGTCGTCTGGTCACACACCTGAGCCCTATTTTGAAGCGAGAGCAAACAAGTTTCAAACAAAATGATCAGACCACGGCAAGAAAACAAGCCGGGCGTCTTGTGCACATGTCACATGCATTTGAATATCTTTCATCAGTTGGATTTGAAAACCACTTGTCTTCCATCCCAGGTTCTTTTTTTCCCCAAAGCCCCGGTCCTT
Organism: Synchiropus splendidus; assembly: GCF_027744825.2. Classification (NCBI taxonomy): domain Eukaryota; kingdom Metazoa; phylum Chordata; class Actinopteri; order Syngnathiformes; family Callionymidae; genus Synchiropus; species Synchiropus splendidus. The sequence goes on along the minus strand of NC_071346.1, from coordinate 7,862,945 downwards.
CATTACCTCACTAGGCTACGTCTCCTATCTTCCTCTCTCGGAGGAGACCTGCCGTGGGTTTTCATTACTCAACAAGTCAATCTTTATCAAGGCATCTGCAGACTCGCACTGTTTTCAATGCACACATACGGCACACAATGTCGTCATCACTGACGCAGTGCCTCAAGATTCTTGGAGAGGGAGCACTGGGTTTCACTTCAGTACTGCCTTTACCTTTCTTTATTCACCTGCTGTCTCTTGAGAATTTACAATGCTGAGTCTTCCTAGGCTTGTAGAAGGATACTGCACTGCTAAGAATGGTTACCACTTAAATGTATTCCCGAGCATTTTTTCCCTTATTTTGGTTATAATATTGTCGTACCTGTGAATTCCCGTTCATGCTCAGCGTTATGTACAGATCCATAACGCTGCACTACGTTCATTTTGTCCTTGTTTCTTCTTGTTTCCACAAAGGTTACGGCCCAAATGGAGCAGTATCACCGGACACTGTGGTGGCAGTGTTGCTGTTACTATCCGATATGTCGCTCATGTGACACAAACAACACGTAACAATGGTGGAAATTCTCCATACTCCAGTTGCGATATATTTAACTGCCTCGCCGGCCCTGCCCCCAATTCGTCTGTCGTGCAAGAGGTACTTTATCAATACTTCTTCCATATTCGCGATGTTTATTTTGTCGTTGTCATAGAATTTTCACGCTAGGCTTCTCCCCCCGGTGGATATAATGTGAACAGCAATACCAACGCAATGAACACACGGAAGTATGGGATCAGGGGGCGGTTTTAAATTGTTTAAAATACATGATTTCGTAAGTAGAAGGAACATAAATGGGCCATTAGAATGAAAACATATACGTGTGATGTGATGTGAAAACAGTATGACTTCAGTTTATTCTGTCCAATTGTATTGGATTAGATTAGATGTCCTTTATATGACGGTTTGCTTGGCTGCACTCGTCCTCGCTGGAGCCTCTGTGGAAGCCAGGGTTGAGTCGGCATCAAAAAAGCAAGTGTGCTTGTGGCTCCGACACAGTCAGGCGGTCACATAGTCGACGTAATGAGTAACAACAAGGTCAAAACCCTGAGCAGAGGGAAGATGTCAAGACTCCTTTTTATGGTGCCACTGCAAGTGACGTGTCGTGTCACCAGACACACACTCTGCGACCTCAGGTTAGTTAGTGTGACCCTCATGGCCCAGTTGTGAGAAAGAAACAGAATATATACATGCATATATCAGAGTGAAAAGATAAATAATATTTTATGTCTTGTCCATTTTATATACACTAACCCTTTGGCAATATAAATATTCATGGATGCCATATACCAGCGATGGTTTTTCTCCAAACCCTTCTGCCATTTATTGATGGAGCGCATCATCATTTAATGCCCACATTATCCTTGACAGTTTTGCCCCCCACAGCTATTACCTCCCTTCCAAGGCGAAATTGTCCTCACTAGTTTTTCCAAACATGAATTGTGCTGCTACTTTCACAAGGGCCAAAAATCCACCCAAGCACTCATCAATTTCCTGTGGCCTTGTTGAATGTCTCTGGAGAAATTGGTGTGCAGCAATGCTGGTGGTTCCCACCGTCGACAGGTTCTTGTTTAGCATTTAGATTGGCTTGATCAACCAGTTAGCCGATACATCCACGCGCGAGTGTGGCTCCGTGCACGTGTGATTCTCATTCTTTCCACATGTGGATGTAGACGCCTGGGTGCACTGGGCAGTTGTTTAAGCCTGTGCACTGGGTGTGTTCTCCTCAGCTTTGTTCTTCGGTCACCGGTCTGGTGTGTGTCCGTGTGTGTGTGAGTGTGTGTTCACGTGTGTGTGATGAGCCATGGCTAACCACTCTTGGTGAATACTTCTGGGCCAAGGTTGGCAATTAGATTTACTGAGGCAGTGAGCCAGGGTCACACAAAGTTAGACGTAAATCATTTAAAAAGAGCCACCGCCATGACAATACCGGTACCACCAGACTCCACCGGGTTCCCCCTCGACATGAGTCATTCATGCATCATTTCTTGCAGCACCATACAATAATACAATGTCATGCAAGAGATATGGATGTGTCTGACCTAAATGTTTTTGTTTGTGTCGGACCTGCACTCCCCCCCCCTCCAGCACTGATGTTAAATAATTCATACTGCCGAGCCAGTAACGCCCAAAATATTTGAAAGAGACTTGCTAAAATTCAGATTGTATTTTCATGACTTCAGTGTACTGTAAAGCACTGTCAGCTTCACCATGGTCCAAAGGTATTTTTATTTCTTAGTTCACATTGTGACGTACAGTTGCAGTAAAACAGTACTAGTTTGTGTGCATGTGCTCATTCATCCTGGCATGTGCAAGTGCATGCGTGAGTTTGAAACGTGCACTGCTTTTCACCTCTCTTTCACCCCGGGTTCAAACAGAGTTCACAGTCTCCCCTACTTCCATTTAATGTGTGTGTGTTAGAGGAAGTGAATGAGAGACACAGGGAGAGTCTCATCCCTTTGCTGCCTACAGTCATCCCAAAAGCTACTTAAGTGCTTACAGAGGTTTGTCTATTCAGAGGCTATTAATGAGCGTGAGTTTGCTTGTGTTGGCAGTTATATTTATGTCTCACTGAATTTTTATGTGTAGGCATATGTACGTAAAACTCCCTAACTGTCTACACTGAGAACTTTGGGGTGATGTTGTTTCCCTGAAGGGTCTGTTGAATAGCCTGCCTCGAATAAAGCCCTTTTTTCCTGTTTCTTTTTACACACTACACATTAAACTTGCCATCTACTCACCATCTGCTATCAGTGTTGAATCCTATTCTGTTTTATCATCAAATTACTGTAAATTAAATCTCAAAGAGTCCTAGACATAGATTTAACCACTACAACTATTTCTACTTACTAAGCATCTATAGCTGCTGGGGTGTGTTCACACGCTTTGATCCCGGGTTAAAACATTCAACATTACGCGGACTGTTTATTGGGTGAGTTTTCGCACTGTTGAACTCTTCGTCATTAATATCAGGTGACTTTTCAAAACTGTCAACAATGCTATGAGCGAAGAGGGTGTTCCTACCTACTTGTCCCTTGATCCCTGAACTTGCTTCACCCATTTTTTTTCAGGTTTACATGTTCACTGGCGCTATTAGAAAACGTTTTGGCTGAGAAGCGTGTTTACTGTACCTTGACACCTCATGGATCAGCAACCAAAATGACACACATTTTCTCAAATGTACGGTGACAGCATGAGAATTAATGCTCTTGTTTGAGTTATGACTGTTTTATTTAGATTTTACGGTAGATATTTAGCATTTGTCTTAATAGTAGATTCACGGTTCAATGAACCTGGTGTTAACATTAGACTTTTCTGATGCTGGTTTGCTTGTGAGAAGTGCTCAGTCATGGACAGTAACTGTCCAAATGTCCACCAGTGTCCACCAATGCCTGTCCAGCGCTGTGATGTACTTACTGTCTCAATGATGGTTACAAAAGCTCTTTGTTCTCACCAACTGGTGCATCAGCTCTTGAAAATAAACGGTGAAATAAATTCACCTTTCATTTGGGCAGTGTTATATACAATCGAATCCGTAGGTGGTGCGCTTACTATTCGAACCGCAGAGCTAAAAATCCATTGTCGTCAGACCCGCAGAGTTGTGTGGAAGTGCTTTGCAGGCAGGATGGGAAAGTAAAGCAGACCTGACAGGCCGTCCTTGGCACTAATGCTACAAATGGCTGCCTTTCTGGAAATATCTTCATCACCACCAAACAAATCTGCTGTCACTCAGCTCCACAAATCTCCTCTTCACTGCCATCTGCACTTCTTCTCCACCTTCATCACGCATCCGCCGACGGTTGAGCTTTTCTTTTGCTCGCTTGTTCTCTTTCAACCGCTGTGCGTGACTGTGCGTACGTGGCCGTGTTTGCCTTCCCATGGTATAAGAGATCATAAATGAGGCTGACGCGTGGCCTTTGCTTGAATTATGAAACTGCTCTCAGCTGTATAATATCACGGCAATAGAACAGAAATCAAACATTAATTGAATCTGGGTTATGACTTTTCCGTGCGCTCACCCTGCTGTCTCTCACTTTCGCTGTCTGTTTCCGCCACTTCTATTTCCTTCTCGTGTCCCTAATGTTTCCTACTTTGGTCCAAATGAAGCACTGCATCTCCCTGTGCCGTCGTGGGGTTCCAAATTCACACATTTCATCTCAGTCACAGGACGTAAAACGCTCTCTCTGCCTCATGTGCACTAGTCTCATCTCATTAATGGACCCTCGGGTGAAATGTCACCTTTTTAACCAGCGTTCTACATGGGCCACTGAATTCCAAATGTTGAAATGCGATTTGCATACAAACGAGTGCCCTTGTGTGACATTAAATGTGGAATTGTAAATGGCTGTCTGACTCTATACAGCTGTGTGAGAACTGACTTTGCAGTACGAGATTTTCCTGAGCTAAATAATAAACCTGGCTGAGTTGTGATCATCATCCTGGTTTTTTAAATGTATTTTTCAGTGACATAAACTCGTAATGGCTATCAAAAATTCAGCAGCAGTGAAGTCATATGTATTTAATAATAGATTGGTCCTCACAAAACGCTGCCGCACACTGGCGCCCGGATATGTAGGTAAAAGGGGGCCATTTTTCTACACTGACCTTTTCCGTGAATACTCGGTGTGGGTCCCGTCTGTGCTCATTTTTAGCAACAGCATTCTCTGGGAAGCCACCGCTGACTGTCAATGAACTCACACGTTTGACCGATACAATAACAACATGTTTGTGTGCATTGTTTGAAACAATAAAGCCAATTTTTGGGGTTGTTCTCACTCACCATGACATATGTGGACACATCATTTTTCTGAGCCTTGTTACTCTCACATCTCGATCACGTGGTTATTCAGAATGCGCCTTGTTATCGTTCACCCATTTGCGCTGTGGAAGAACTCAATTGCTTGTGAACTGTTCTCTCTTTTTTTAAGTGTGCAGTGTGCACTCAAACAGCATGACCACATTTTCAGCAATGGTTCCACTGAATCAGAAATACATTTTTTTCCACTGTTTTATTTGTATTGACTAGAGACTTTCTATGGCTGCAAAGCTTCCCAACATCTCCCACGGCTTCCGAAGTTGCTTGTCTCTTCCTGTCAATTGACTGTCAGACTATCAGACCTTCTTTCTCATGTGCCTGGTTTTTCTTCCTGCCGGGTTCTCTGGAGACGTCTGCTCCCCCGCCTCACTTCTCCAAGTGTCATTTTACACAAAAGACTCTGCGTTTATAAAGAATGTGACTTTGGTATTCAAGTACAAAATTACCCCTTCAGTCATAATCCATTTTTTTATTTTATCAGCCAAGAGATGATGGTATTTAGTGAAGCTAAACATTTAAACATGATGCCCAAAAACAGATGGCGTTCTGTCAAGAAAGTGACAGAATTATATACAGCATGAGTGAATCAATCCGCACATTCTTAACTTCAACTTTTGATGTGTTTCGTAATAAAGAAATGTTTTTTTTTTCACACTAAGACAGATAGTGTACGGTTTGTACTCAGCAGATTTGCTCCTTCATGCTGGCTTCTGGAACATAATCTCTGGATTGATGGCGGGATTTACTGTATATGCTACAGCTGAATTTCAATCTATACCACTCCATCGCACTAGTCTGTTCATGTGACATGACTTTATTACTCATATTTGTCCTGCTTTCAGCCAGAAACATGACATTTAGAAGATTTGTCCTTTCCAATTCTGTAACACACTAACACAAACAGACGCACAATATTGCATCCGCTGTCCAAAGAAGGGGTTTATTTATGTCCCCTCACCGAAGCGATATTTTAAAGACTAATAAAAACAGACTAAGAGACTAATAGAAGCACTTCAAACAAAGAAAGTGCAGATTTAAAGTCGTAGACAGACTGTTCTCCTCAGCAGTACAGCTTGCTACAATCTGTTGTTTTGCCACAGGGATGTTGAGTACAGTTGTCAAGTGAGTAAAATAAATGTACCTGTAGTGTATAAGGTATGAATTTGATCTTTGGAGATTTTATATTCATCTGAAACCCAGTCATATAGTAATAGTAATATAGTGCCTTGATATAAAATGTCAGTTAAGAAAACTATTTAAAAACTAAAATAAGCGTATTTTTTTCATTGTGACGCATTTTTTTTTTACTGTAAGTGTAACAGAAATTCTTTTAGAGTGAAGTTAATATATCCGCTGTAGAAGAGTGAGTGGATTTTCAAGTAGCAAATAGTGATTCACTGATATAGTGAAGTGGTGTCTTGGTCTATTTTTCCTTGAAATACTTGGGTAACAGATTTGCTGAAGCGGCTTTATTTGTGAGGGGAATTGGGGCAAATGTTTCCCTCACACCGCGAAGAGGAGTAGATTAGTGGGGTGTTAACCGCTTAGTTAGCAGCAGTCGTGCTGCTCGGAAGAATGTGTTGGAAACAATTGAGCGGGCTTGTGGGAGAGATTGGGAACAGATTAGAAGGTGACTGGGAAGCAATTTGGAACAGGCAATTTTAGTCCGCAGCAAAGGAAGCGAGGGCACAGTCAAGGTCCCATTGTTTACAGGAAGCCTTTTCAGGGACGATCTGTTATTTTTATTACACTCATACTCATTAGCAGCTTCATTTAAATGCTGGCTTTCTGTCTGTCTTGAAGGGAGCAAACTGAAACTACCAGTTTTTTTGGAACCCCGCAGCTATGGCAGCTTCCTGCGTGCACCATAGTCACTCCTGTGATTACCCCCTAATGTTTTGCCTGCAACGTGATTTTCGTTCTGCAGCTACATCCCAGTGATTATACTTACTGTATATTAAGAGGGTTCTGATTATTATGGAGCTGCAACAACTCTGCTTGTTGTTCTTCTGGCAGCAGGATATGTCAGGCAAATCTGAGTATCATGAAATACTGGGTGCCCGGGTGTGTGAAGCTTGGAACAATGACATCCTTCCAGATCATTTATCCATTGGGCTGTGACATTTTGTGGCCGGACTGGGACAGTGAAGATGAATCGTCCCACAACTACCTACATCCCTGGATGTTGCAGGAGGAGTCAAAGATGAGGAGTGCAGGGGTGAGCCAAATGAATCCCAAAAGGGGAGTGTGTGCAGTTCTAACTTAAAAAAAAAAAAAAAATAAATAAATAAAAAAAAAAAAAAAAAAAAAATATATATATATATATATATATATATATATATAGTAAAAATAGTAAAAATAAATGTTGGGTAATAACACAGAGTATTGATGAGCCAGTGAGGTTTCATGAAACATCGTCCTGATTCTGTGAGGCCACCAAAGAAGAGGAGTGCTGGGGTGAGCCAAATGAATCCCAAAAGGGGAGTGTGAATACAGTGGGTGCAGTTCTAAAAAAAAAAAAAAAAAAAAAAATAGCCGGTAAGGTTTCATGAAACATTGTCCTGATTCTATGAGGCCACAAGATGGCACTGTCTGCTGTAAAATGTTTGTACTAACTCAGTGAAACCTCACATCATGTCCACCACGTGAGGCCCAACATTCATGTCAGGGTTCATGAGTAAGACGATACGTCCGTAAGAGGTAAGACCTGAGTTGAACAAAGTGAAACAGAAGTGAAACAGTAGGTCCCAAGAGAAATTATTTCCCGCCCCCACAGGGGTCAGAGACTATTATAGTTATACTCCATAAATTATATTGCAAAATGTAATAGTTGGTTAACTTTGGAAATGAATTGCGACAACACAAATTTGAGCCGTCTCATCCCCCACAAATGTTGACCATGAATTCGGTTGACATTGTGGGAAGCTTTAAAAGGGCATCTTAGCAGCGACTCACCTGTAATGTCCATCACTATCTTGCCTCTTTCTCTGTCTGGCTGGTGGTATAATTGTCATGTGGGCATCCTCTGCTGCATGGATTTAGTGTCGCGCTTGCCTTAATTTAATTGAAAAGCTGTGAAGGGAAAGGAGGAGGAAAAGGAGCGGGGGGATGAAAAACAGATAAATAAAAAGTGGAACCAATCTTTGCTGGCTGCGCAGAGCGGTGAAATAGCCGTGTGTGGTGAATAATGCATGGGGGAGATGGATAGGTCTGCATGGTTAGAGCCCCAGTCTGCTGCCGCTTCATTACCAAGGTGTTTGTATGCTGATGCAGTGATGTGGGCGCCGCAGCTCTGTGACAGAAAAGTGGCTGCAGAGGCGGCACCCCCTTAAGCATCTCATTGTTTGTCATTAAATGTTTCACTTTTTTCCCCTGTCTTCACCTTAGGCACACGCTTTTGATTTAGAAAATGAAAGCCATAACTAACTCAGCCTTAAACCATCTTCAAAACGTTTTGTCTAAAATACTGCAGACGGGACTCAAAAACTCTCAGACTTTTTTTGAACTCACTGAAATCCACCTGCCGAGTAGGTTTCTGTGGTCCGTGATGAAATGCGCTAAACAATGAACCAGTTTTGTCCTGGTCCAGGAAAATATTTAGAACACTTTTAATCATTGCAAAATAAACCTTTTTCTCATGGTAAGTGGGCTCAGGAGATGAATCCCATTGGTTGACATGGAGATGTTTACAATGCTGTCATGTTTCATTTATACTGTGCAAGCTTTGTTTGTCTGTATGTTGTGCAACATTCCTGTCTTTCTCACCATTCGTTTCTTGACTATACAGCTGAATCCGTTTCAGTTTTGAGGGACACACCTGCCCTTCGAAATTAAGCAATGACTTGAATTAAAATAAATTGGTTTTTGCAAGTCTAGATGATCTTAAAGCAATACAGTGGTGCCTCGGTTCTCGAACGTCTCGGAAATCAAACAAAAATTTCTTTCAAAAATTTTTTTGCTTTGGATTTCGAACGAAAATCCAGAACTGGAAAGCTCCCGAAAAAAGCCGGAAAAAACATAACTGACTTTACTGACTGTTTTTTCTTCATACTGAGATGTAAAACCTTTCCTGTCTCCGCACTGGACCGTGGTAGAGTGTCACAGGGGAGGTGCTGGCTCTCCACACCTCCGAGGCTCCACTCCAGGGTTTGATGTCCTGTTGTGGGCTGGAGCTGGGACAGGGATGAGGCGAGTCTGGGACAGAGCGTGACTTGGTTTATGACTTTGTCACAGCCAAACTGCACAGAAGCGCACATTCAGAGCTGGACACGCACCGGGCACCTCTTCCCTTCTGGAGAGACGTCACTCACTCGGCAACCCCTCCCACATGCAGCGGCCACACACATAGAGGAACAGCGCACCTGCAGCAGACACTCTACATTCACTCCTACAAAAGACTATTTTAAGGCTTGGAACGCATCATTTCTTTTTCCATTCATTGTAATGGGAAAAATCGATTCAGATTTCGAACAATTCACTTCTCGAACGGCCGTCTGGAATGGATTGTGGTCGAGAACTGAGGTACCACTGTACTAGCGATTCAAAAAACAAATCAATATTTGTTATAAATGTCTATATCTCTGTTATATTAAACAGGTATTAGCAAATAAAATACATTTCATTTATGCGTAACATATGGATCTGGATACTTCTTCCCGTTTCCACCAAGCTTACTGATGTGGACCAAACGGAGCAGTATCTCCAGAAAGCGTGGCGGCACTGTTGCGGCTACCAACCGATACAAAGCTGAAATATGTAGTCATACGTTGTCGAAATTCTACGTTCCAGTTGCAATATATTCAATGGCCTCCTCAACCACTGCCTCCCACAACGCTGCCTCTTTTGCCGAAGAAGTATATGATGAATACTTTTTCGTTTTTGAACTGCTCTCCCTGGTGGATACATAGCTTAACAGCAATACCAACATAACATTGTTTGAAACGGATGGGTACAATTTCATAAATAAAGGGAGCATAAATGGGAAGTATTTTATTTCATTATTCTTTCACCATTTTTTTAAGCTAAATGAATGCTGGAATGCTGCTCTGCACAAATCCTATTAGATTCTAGGTTTCTAATAAACTGTCATACACTTTGGAATCATCCCGAATATATTCATGTGGATTAAAAACGAAAGCTCTTTATCTTCGCGTCTCCTCCTTCATCATCATTCAGGTGTCATAACATTCCATGATTTGACTGAAAAAATAGCTGCAACGCATTTGTTAAAAAAACAAAACACCATGAGAACGTACTCTCTGTGGAGTCTTCTGCATATGAAAATACGTGAGGGGGCTGCGATATTGTCACTGTTACAAAAGCCCTCACACCTGCCTACTTCCTCTCACATGAAAGGATATTACAAGCATCTGAATGCAAATTTATGACTCACATCATGGTTGTTTTAATCACCATGGGTGCGAGATCATGCGTTGTGTCTGTCATTCACCATAAACAGAATGATTTTCCCCTAAGAGACTAGTCTGGAAGCAGAAAGTAGGGGTGATGCTAACATGGCGGAGTGGGAAAAGAGCATTGAAGGAAAATTGTGAAGAGCAAGGCCAGTCTTTCATGTGGTGCTGAAAGTGTACGTGACGCTCAGAGTGTATAACACTGGAGCAGCAGGTCTCTTGAAGGCGAGGCCAGTGGCACGCAGCCTCCCGTAATGCATTCCATTTCATTATATTCCACCTCCCAGCCTGCTCTCATCAGTGAATCTGGAGTGCGCTGTCTTCCAGGCTCAACAAGATATAATTACTTTCCTCAACTTGAAGAGCAGAGAGAGAGAGATGGTGGAGGAACCCATGAGGATGGCTAATTATATTTCATTTCAACAGTTGCATGAGTGAAAACAGAAAATCAATAGATTGTTTTTCTCATTGTGATCCGTCAATGCAGATAAAGAGGATGTTTTTCACAAGAAAGGAAAACATTCGCCTCGCCTGGAGAGCTTTTGTGATATGGAGCAAACACTGGAGTCCTTAAATTACGTTCACATCTCTTGGAGTAAAGTGCGTTTTTTCATGTGTAGCAGTATCTGACTGTGGCCTTGAGAGTATGCAGTTTTGGACCACAGTTTCAGGTGGTAAGAGCTAGGAAACACAAGGCTCATGTAGCGCAACTACAGGGGTTGGACAAAATAATGGTAACACCTTAAAGCTTTTCTTTACAGTGTTTCCATTATTTTGTCCAAATGCTTCGGCAAGACTTGCTTCACTTACAGGGTATTCCACCATTTTTTTGTAGAGGACTTCAGTCAGTTTGCAGAGACATTGAGTGAGGATGATCTCTGCCAAGTTTGTGGGTGTGGTTGTTAGCTGGAAAGTGCATCCACAACCTTTACTAATGGCCTCAACTAGTCAAGGGTGGTGACTGAAACAAGTCATGTGTCAACAACAGCTGGGTTTTAAATGTTGGTTGGTTGACGCGTAGAACTACTTTTTCTTATCAGATCTGAGGATTCCCAGTTTCTGCTGAAGTGTCCTTGTACATGAAGCCTAAGCCACATTGTATGATTGTGTATGTATTAATGGTGGGACTTTAGCGCGTTAATTACGATTAATTACAATATTATTACAATTTATTAATTACAACCAAAAACATAATTTAATTTAACAGTTAACTCTCCAGACAACACGGAACCTTAGTAAGTGCAGGAGTTCCTGTCCACGGATCACACTGATGCACAAGACACGTGGCAGCTAGGACGATAACAACAACAACAAACATGGAGGAATCCCTGAACAAAAGCAAACAAAGGCTTCTGTTTCTGTTTCTTTGGGGATGTTTTTCACTACACAATGACCAGGGTTTCCACTACTCTGAATGGACTTGAAATTCTTATAAAATTGAAATTCTTATATAAATATTTTCAAGACATTAAAAGAGCTTTTGTTTCAATATGGTGATATAAAAACTTGAACATAGCCACCATCGTATATTTATTGTGCCGTTGTCAAACGGATGCAAAATGAACAATATCTTGTTGTTTAAATGCATTGTAATATCCAGAAGGATTCCACACCAGCGAGAGTAGGATGTATTCCAACGGGTCTTTAATTCACCACAACACTGAAGATAACTTCTTCACACTTGTTGTACCCCGCGCTCTCACCTCCCACAACCCCTGGCTGACACACCTCTGCAACAACATAGCCAAACAGAACATTGCAGATCAACAATAAAACAAACCATTTAACAGGTATTACAGTATGTATGGGTCCATTTTGATTCACTTTTTAAATCGGATCCCACCCCTTGTATGTACTGAAGTTTAGCACTTTGCCTTTTGGCTCTGCTCCGTATTCCCCACCATAGCTTTAGCGTCGCTCTCTTGTCAACCAAGAAACACAACCTGTTGGATTTCGCTGACAGACAATGGAGATCACCTTTATCCTCCACTGACTCCACTTGTATTGTGTTAACCTAGTGAGTTGCCCCTGTTTTGCTGAAGACGCCTGATGATAAGCTGACGTTCCGTTTCCTACGACTAACTTGGAGCGTGTCGACATCAGGCAGATCAGCGGTCTGTTTATCATGCGGCGCCAGCAGCGATATTCCTGCTCACACACACACACTGGCGCGCACGCACACACACGCACGACCTCAATCAAGGCAAGATTAATTAAAGGCAACATTCTAATTAACGCCATTAAGGAAAGAATAATAGAGAGGCTTGTACACAGGGAGAAGATCTGAGGCGTCCCGTCTGTATGTTTACACGCACGCCAGCCAGTAGGCACTTCACAAAAGGCCAGTCTTTTAATGTAGGCGGCAGGCTGAGTCAATATTCCAGCGTGGAGCACCTTACTTCCGACACTCTTTCTCTCACCACTCGACTCGTGATGACGCCTTTCTGAAGTCGGCGAGTAGCAGACAAAAATGGAGCCAGCTGAGTTGCCATGAGCAACGAGCCCTCATGGTAACCTGGAGTGACTCCATCACCAATAAAATAATGCCTTGGGTGGAGTGTTCAACATGGAGGCCAAGAGGGGAAGCAGCTTTAAAGACAAAACATGCACACCCACACACACACGCACACGCTCCCTATCTGGGATTACAATGTGCTGGGATACCCGGGAGCCAGAGAAACGCTCTCTTCCTTTGATACACTTCTTCACTGAGGTAGGTGCAGGGAGCTCAAACACATATATGCTGACACACACCTGATTTTCTGCTCAGGGCTGCATAAATACGAATCAGGGGTGACAATGGCACGCAGAGTGAAGCACTGTGAATCCTATTTTCATCGTTTACCTGAGGCTAAATGGATTTGGAACACTGTCGGACGGCGGCTCAATCACATGGCTGTGCCCACTTATATGTGAAAAATGATTGAGTTCCAAGTCAGTGTTGCATTCTCTCCACTCCCCACCGCTGACACATGCTCACTTGCTCCCGCTCCCCATCCACTCCAGTCTCCCCAGTCTCCATGGATGCTTTCAAAATATATTGAAAATTCAAATGTTGCATTGACACATTTGCAAAGTTTACATGTTAATTCAGGGCATGCAATGTGTGACCTTCAGTTGTTATTGCTCTTTAATCCCCTTGGAAATGTCAGGTGACGTGTTCCACCACACACTTTTTGTACCACGTTTTAGAGTGTTATCTAACTGTTGATCTTTCAAATAATTTGGACATGTTTTTGAATCCTGACGTTGAAATCACTTGTTCGCAACTAGTGGGTTGTGGTTTAGAATCCAACTTGAGTCAGCTCCGGGTTAGAAATCAACTGAGGTACCGTCTGTGTGGAGTTTCTCCTCGGGCTTCTGCGGGTCTCCGCTGGGCTTTCTGGTTTCCTCCCACAGTATATACGGAGGTGAACTGGTTGTTTCTAGGTGGGAATGGACATCTTAGCTCATCCGTCACTATCTTTCAGTCTGTCAAGCAGCAGCCTGTTCTTACCCCAGAGCAGGTTTACAAACACACTTCTGAGACCATTCCTGGTTTTGGACTGGAATCAGGAAACCTCCTCTGTAAGGTTCTTTTACAGCTGACCCTATTTCATATGTATATAGAAATATGTTATCGTTTCTACCCCTGAAAAAGAGCCATTTGCAGTGAGGTCAGATCAACCAGGTAGCTCTTGACTTACATTATCATCCACAACCTTGTGTGCCATACAGGGCTATGAAGTGAGTGGGAGAGCAAGGTCACTGAGAGAAGTCTGTGTATTAAACTTAAGATGGGTTTACTAAAAAAATGACATTTTTCATAACATTTTAAACTAAAAAACAAAAGACATAATCCTTGACTGTATTTTTTTGTGTGAATGTTCCTTCATTTCTTATGAATACATAACAGGTATTTCAGAATTTCAACCTTACGCTCTCACATCTCATCCATTCTCACACGCTTCTGAAACCGTCTTCAACAAATGTAGTCTGCCACGTGAATGCCTCAACAATAATAGATTTAATAATCACGTCAATATTTCCTCTTCATCAGCCGTAGTGCTCCTGCTTGAAAACCCATTATACGGTGTTTGGTGACTACTGAAGCAGCAGCGTAATCATTTTCAAGCGTTTATTAAGGTTATAAGTCTGAAGCCAGATGCATTAGCCTCTATTTTAATGGCACCTTTTACAGCACAAACAACAAAGTATTGAACGCTGGCCTCACTGAAGCGGTACAGTGTGAGCTGCTCAGTCTGGATCGAAGGTAAGTGTCCAGATTGTTGCAGTTCCAACTTGTCACAGAGAAACACAAATATCTTATCGACTGCTATGTATGTATTTAATAGTGTTTATCCTCAATGTTTTGAGTGTCTTTTTAAAGACTAGTTTATTTTGCGAAGATCTACTAAAGATCTACAAAGTCTGGAATGAAGCTGAATGAAAACAACCACATTTTCACCGCCTGCCTGTTGCTGGATATGTCATTCCCTGCCCCATCCTGTCCTTTGTCATTTCTCTTTCCCCCTTCCTCCTGGGTTCTCTCTCCTGCGTCACGCCCTCTCTTCCTTCAGTCCTCCCTGATGGCTACATGTTTATCCATTATTGATATTCTGACTGGGCTCACTTCCCGCCCCTTTGTCGGCCCACTTTCCCTGAGCCTGCCCTACTTCACCGGAGACCTCATGAGACCCCCGTATAGAAATACAGATGCACGTTTGTGTTTGGTCTGGACAAAAAGTTGTAACATCCTGGAATGTTTATCGAGTTAAGTGTGTATTTGTGAGGGGAAAAGAAAGAAGCAGTGACTGTCCATTGGGAAGCGGTTTTATTCGGAGCACTGACCTGTTTATATTGCATAGATCTCTGAGGAATCAGTTGACTTGCATTCATGTACTCTTTATTGTCATCTCCTCGCTGTGGTTTTCAAAGGTCCGTTTGCCTGTAATTTGTGGTGTTTTGTGATTTCATTCTTATATTCCACACGCACTAAAGTCGCAAAATTGCGTCACGACTTTCATACAAGCCCAGCTGCAAATATGGTGCCCGATGTAGTTACGACTTTACACAAGCAGATGGACGGCAACTTTAACTTCAATCTGAGCAACAACTGCTTCCATCGCACTTTTGGAGTATAAACAGTTTGAAAACCGGTCGCATATACGGCTGTGTTACGTATCACGCAGAGAGCAGGACAGCGAATTTGATTCTGATGATTTTCAGTTATATATGTTGTGAGTCAAGACGCGGAGTGGGACCCAAATGGAGTAATGAAAGTCACAGGAGGCTGGAGCGAGTCAAATACAATAGTTTATTCGCAACAATAAAACCAGAACAGAAAGTGTCACTGAACCAGGCAGAATCAAACAAACTTAAATCTGTAAACAGAGAGACAAAAGCACAATGAACACATATAGTCAATCACAAAACAAACCAAGAAACACGTGGAAACAGATAGAGAAACAAAACACTAACTCAGGCACCAGGGTTTCAGACAGAGTAACCAAAATAAGCAAACAAGCGCACAGAAAGCAAGAACGAACAAAGGAGAGCCAATTTACCACGGGAACAAGAGGAGACAATCTGGCACACGTTGCTGGAGTCCAGGTGTTCTTATACACAAGTGATCAGGGGTCGATTGGCTGCAGCTGTGTGCCACAGGAACAGGAAGAAAGGAGGGAGAAAGCAAAACAGGACTCACGTGACCAAAATAAAAGCGGAATCATGACAGTATACTTTGACAGAGAGTGCTGCTGCTACTGCGTGTAGTGACAGTCCGCCATGGGTCCACAGTCCATGCATACTGGAGCCAATGCTTGGTTGCATAGTGGGAATCAGAAGAAAAAAAAAATAGCAGCAGCTGCGAGAGAGGACACTGAATTCTGAATGTCTGAAACAGTTTCTAATTTCCTTTCCTTGTTGCTCCCGTGTGGTACATGAGTGGAGAATGATGCTGGAGAGACTATCTACATGGCAGATTTAACAATAAAACTGCTATACAGTATGAAGCCGTGTGTCGTGTAAAATTCTGCTTCCAACTGTAAACAAACCAACGGCACTCCGGTGAGTCACTCTGGGAACCACTCGCCGCTTTATTTTTAAAACTGCCATCAACAGACCAGAAATAGAATATCCTCGATTAAGCTGACGTTATTTCATCATTCTAAATGTATTAGAGCAGAGATGAGGCATCACCCAATGAATCATTGTATAATTTAAGTGCCCCTTTATTCAGAAGATTATTTGAGACCTTCACACCCTAAAGTCAGGAGAGCAAACTATTTCCTCGGCTGCATGTGACTGGACGTCATCGATCCAAATATCGATGGCTTCGAGACCGGGGTTTGCGTTGATATCAGATTGATACTGGCAGGATGATATCAGTTCTATAAGTTCAATATTTGACTCATTTTAAACCAGAACCAAACAGAACTTGGGTCAACTGGATACCAACAGCATGCACTGTCTTGCTGGTAGCTGCTTATCCTGTTAGCACTTTCTGCTAAATATGAATAATCTGATGCTAAAGCCGCCCGATGTCGCTGGGTTAATGCTGCCAACGCAACCGAATGTCGTGCTGGACTGTAGACGTAGGACACAGGGAGACATAATATCTATTTGGTCGATGCTTTCGTCTGCGTTGTTTCGACCTGCAAAACCACTTAGCACACTCAGACACACTCTGTCTCACGTTACCCACACCGTTTAACTCCAAAATAAAACACAAAAGCAAGGTTTGAGTGCCAGGATCATTCCTTCTTCTCTGTTCTTTTATGGGAGGTGACAGTGCCACATACAGACCAGGCATGTGTACCACCCCGTCAGAGCTCAACCAACACACTGCACATCCCATATAACACCTTCCATAGTCCTAGCCCTCAAACATTTCAGTGGTTAACACATTCTGTGTAAATATACTGTTTATATCCTAGAACTGTTTTGCCAAGGAACACCAGGATTTAGGCGACGTGCCAGTAGGTATTTTAATAATTATCATTTTAATAATTGATCAATTCAAGCACCACAAAATTAAATTCAGTGTATTAAATCGACGACACCCATCTGCCATTTCCAGCCATGATATTGCGAGTGTGTATTGTCGCTGCCGGCCCATTATTCTGTCAAATTAGAAAAAGTCTTCTCTCATATGCTGGTTGTTCATTAGCACCAGATGCGAGCGAATCTGTGATCCATTCAACAAGAGACATTCCAGTGGAAATGGAGGGCCAGAGACAAACAGACATGCATCCGAGTTATCGGGGCTAACAAGTACAAGGCAGCGGCGGGCTCCCAGCAGTGCTGCCGCCTTTGGAAAATCATTTACGCTCATTGTTATTTCTCCGTCTGCGGAGAGCGAACGTCCTTTCAACCTGCAGCCCAACATCCACATTTGAGCTGATACAAATCTAATAGATAAAGCAGTGAATGGACTCACTCCTATCAAAGTGATGATGCTCTTTCCCCATCCTTCGCACAGCCATCCATACACCTGCAGGAGTGAGCACAATTTATAAGCAAACACACCTCCAAACACCATCCGTTACTCGGAGAGACTAGCAAATAGCTTTGTCGTTGTAAATGTATCATCTTTTTTTTCTCTCTCTCCCTTTACACACCCACAAAAAGATTACATCTGAATGTGAGTGCAGATAAAACTTGGAAAGGAGGGGAAGGGAAGGGAAGATGGGGAAAAGCGACAGCCACCAAAATGAAAACAGGAGATTGCTGATCAACTGGTAACACAGGATGAATATTTAATTCAATCTTTTGTGATGTTTTCTTATCTGAAAACATAACGCTGGTGAGTTAAGAACAGCCACAGTCACAGGGTGTGAGGCAGACTGGAAGGGATTATTGAGAGATGGGACACAAAGGCAGGCAAATCTTAACACCGCAGTATCACAGGAGAGGCTGAAATTACATTTTATCTCGCAGAGATTTACGTTGGAACTGTTGTTTGGACGAAAGAAAGCCTTTTGGCTGCTTCTGTCACTTCAGTATTGATTCTTCTCAACCATCTTTGGAGCGTCGGGCTGTAGATGACCTGCAAGACTGTGAGGGAATCTTGAGTAATCCAAATCATCGCTGCTCCAGGTGAAATGTCCCGCCATTATTATGCCTGTCCTTTCATTGTGTTTGGATTAGGATTGAATAAGGATTATGTCCTCGTGTTAAAGATCATCAGGAGGCAGCAGAGCGTGTCCGAAAGCTGATAACACATTGATGTGCTTTGAAAATAGCACATTAGGAGTTTATTGGCTTTGAGGGCTCAATGCTGGCAGGTGTGTTGCTGTGCACATCTGAACACACACGCCATCTACACCGCCCTGTCTTTGTAATTGCTCCTCTCATTGCCCCAAGCCAGCAGGAGCCAGTGCATAAGCAATATAATAAAGCGTATTATCCCGAATGGTAATGCATCCTGCCTCCTCCAGCTTGATGACAGCTGGAATTGAGCTCGGCATGTTGCAGGACGTGCTACAAACTAAATTCCTCTAGGCAGTTGGGAGTTGTGTGTCACGCCGCTGACCTTCTTCTGACAACTTGTATAATGAGTTCGAGGAAATAGTAACGCGAACGGGTGTTGCTTAGGTTTAGACAATTAGACAATGCGGATGGCATTTCAATGAGTGAACGACTCGGTTCACCTGGCACACTCATTCCTTAATCCGGTGGTCAAACAATGCATACTATGAAAGATGACATTCCATTTATGGTTGTCTTTTATGTGTGTAGTTACACGCTGAAACAGTGCAGCGCAGACCTCCACCAAGCAGCTCATTTAGTAAACGCAATATACAATGAAATATCAGAATCAGAATTTAATTTCCTAGTTGGTGGGGCGCCCACTGACAAATAAATAAATAAATAGAATAACAACAAGACTGTTCACAAATTCAACAGTCTGACGGCCGAGGGGAAGAAGCTGTTCCTGTGACGGGAGGTTCTGGTCTGGATGGACCGTAGCCTCCTGCCAGAGGGAAGAGGAACAAACAGTCCATGACCAGGTTGAGAAGGGTCGGCTCTGATCCCACCTGCACGTCTCTGGGTCCTGGAGACATACAGGTCCTGAAGAGGTGGCAGGCTGCAACCGATCACCTTCTCAGCAGAACGTACGATGCGCTGCAGTCTGCTCTTGTCCCTGGAGGTGGCGCTGTTGTACCAGACAGTGATGGAGGAGGTGAGGATGGACTGGATGATGGCCGTGTAGAACTCCACCAGCAACTTCGTTGGCAGTCGTAGTTTTCGTAGCTGCCTCAGGAAGAACATTCTTTGCTGGGCCTTCCTGATGAGGGACCTGATGGTTGGCTCCCATTTGAGGTCCTCAGTGATGGTGGTTCCTAGGAAGCAGAAGGAGTCTACAATGGAAATAAATGGGTAAACCAGCCAACATGAGAGGGGACGGAGAAACTGTGACTCTCCTGAAGTCTATGACCATCTCCAGAATCTCAACGCTAGCTCATGTGTGAGGTTAGCTCTCTTATAGCAACACATTTTGTCTGTGAAATCACATGAAGTTTGATTTGTTTTCGTGATTTGCTTATGAGGTGTGTAGTGTGAAGCAGCAGCAGTTACTGTAGAAGCCATAAAAATGAATAACAAATCATTAAGAAGCTCTTAATCCAGGTCTGTTCCTGGCCTTCAAATTTTATTTAAACTTTTTTGGAGTCATTCGGCAAACACAAAAACATTATTTCCTTGGCGTGAGCAACTATAGAGCTGCACAATATTATGCAGATGTTGACGCTAGATGAGCTCACATTTTCTCCCCCCCCAAAAATAGCGTCTTCTTTATATCCGTAAAAATTCAAAGAGATCAGCACTTGCATAACTAATGAGTTCACCGCCTGAAAAGTACAATTTGTTTGGGAAATTGCCAGACGTTGCAGATAACTTCACAAGAGATGGAACAAATCAAATGTGGCAAATGAAAGTGCGTGTGAGCGAACGGGGATTATTTAATGATGAGAGCGCTGCAATTACCTCCCATTGAGGTTTAGCCTGTTAGAGGGATAATTATTCAATGAGAATCTCATTTGCATCTCGCGCAGTAATATGTACAAATGTTCACTTCAGAAAATGAAATTGATTTTTCTCCCCGTCCTCACTAAAAGTGCATCCCTGTCCTCTGCGGCAAAATGATGGGTCTGCACGCGGATGGATATATTTGGGTGAATGGATGAGACTCACTCCTGCGGTTCTGGAGCAGAGTTGAACAGTAGCTTTGCTCCGGAGTGTGAGAAGAGAGAGAGACCTCAGTTTGCATTGCAGCACATGGCCGCAGGTGTTTCTGCATGAGCACCACGTATAGCCACATACTTGCAACACATGGATTCGTGTGACTAACCTGAACGCTGAGTTTTTGTTCCATGATAAATCCTATTGAAATTCAACTCGCACACGTCCACACCTGCCCTCTCCCTCGGTTGCTATCTTCAACGTATGAAATCAAGGACCCTGCTTTCATTCACAGTCCCTCCAATTACTGTGGGAGTGAAATAGCATGAAGTGAGTTTAATGACTGCAATCTGAGGGGTGCGGGGGAGAGTGGAGAGCCAGGCTGAGATTGGTTCACATGTGCTGCACAACTGAGCAAATGAAAGGACAAAATAAAGACACGACTGAATCGAAGCAGGACCACAGTTAAAACCAAGGTATATAAAAGACAAAAAAAGACAAAGCCATGAAAGCTATGAGACAGTTTTGGCATGACACTGAATCTGGTTTTCACTCCCATGTTTTCTGTTTTTCATTTTATATTCTCTGAAATAGACAAAAAGAAAATCAAGAACCTCAGTCAAGTGCTGCTGCTCCATTTAAATGCATGGGATCTGGATTAGTAATGTTTCTTCCAACTCCCGTATGAATTTTGTTTTACAATTCTTTTTTTTTTTACATGTCTTTTAAATGCATCTCATCATCACGATTAAATTCTTTCATTTTGTTGCCTTACATACAGTGCGATACATTCTTAATTTAATGTTGTATTTCCTTTTCAATGTGTATTTTACTCTTGTGCCTGTTCAATAGCTTTTATGATCAGTCAGTGTTTGAAGTATGATGATGCTGAACCATTATTCTGCAATGTTCCTTATCAAGGAATAGTTAGAATATATTTTTTTGGGTTGAAAAAAAAAGTTATATATAGTTAGTCGGGAGCATCACAGCATTGCATTCACTTGTGTACATTCTCCTTATTGTTGTTTTTAATGAACTATTTCACTACTCACTAAAAATGGATCATATTGTTTAATAAAAGTCCAGAATGTAGTGAATTCATTTGTATTTCCCACTGTTGCTCGCATCCCATCACACATTTACGGTGTGTCCTTCACTGCCTTGAGTTTATCATTCAGCTGTTTCTTGCACCTCTTTAAAGTCCATAAGACTTGGACATGTTTTTTCAGAGCATGAGCAGAATCAATAAACAACCAGAAGAGTAGAAAGAGTGAGCAACACAGCAGCACAGTTAGTGTGAACATGCACATTGAATATGTGAGCATCAAATGACACTGTACCGACAGTAAAACAGGTGGTTTCATTCTTGCTATACAGTGACTCATTTTCTTTTCCTGGTCAGTGCGAATTGACATGGCATTCAAGCGACCGCCTCATGAACTTGTCAACGTGAACTTATACTCGACAAGGGTGGGAATTTTGAGATCTTCGAGGGGAATATTGAGGACTATCAGCTGATCTCTCTCAAGCTTTTTCTAATGCAGAGCTTAACTGCTTGTGAGCAAAGGTTCGAACCAAGACCTGTTGGGCTCGGCTTGTTGTTGCCTTTTTCATTCATTCACATGCATGTATAGCTAGTGTCATATTCTGACCCGAATCTCTTTAAAACCCCACAAAAGCAGAGGGTGGACTTTTGATTGACGGGGAAGCATCAGTTGATCTTCAAGCATATTTGTGTTGCCTGCAGCTTTCTCCTACCTACCTTGCCAGGCTGACTGGGGGTCAGCTGTGACTGATAGTGCTTGTTCCTGTTTTCGCCTGACAGATGGGCACACGGACCGACTCTGGTGCAGCCTGGAAATGGATTCTTCATGGCTCTGCGTGCTGCCAGAGCCGTTTTTCCCAGCTGTCAGTCACAGGCAGCAAGGCTGACACTATCAGCTGTACCGCTCTCAGCGGTGGTGGTCTTCATTGAACCTCTGCTGGGTCGGAGTCACAGAGGAGAACAGAGTGGTATCACCATGTAGTGGGTGCAGGCGAGAAAATGATGGCAGGGTTTCCGGATATACTTGCAGATTACATTTTATTGAACCTAAATGAAGCAGGGAGGGAGAAATATCCTTGTTTTTTTTTTTTTTGCACAGAGAAGCTGAGCGTTATAAGGCAACATACCGTTATAGTGTGAAGGATTTTGCCTGGTTGGCCGTCCAGGGTAATTAAAATGGCATCAGTCCGAGACCTCTGAGGCACTGACTGTTTCTCTAGATGGCAACATTATGAAAATGGCTTCTGCAGCCTTTGGCCGCGCACCAAGCGCTAAAGATGAAGTACAAAAAGATAATCAATTCTCTTTTGGTCGCGCTCATCTTCCACTCAGGGAGAGGCTTCCCAGCCAAGTTATGACAGCACACAATATTGACGGCCATCTTTCACTCCGCCAGACCAAACTCCTGGCTTGGATCATAAAAGCTTCATTTTTTTCCATGTGTATCCAACGTCTTGTGATGGAGTTTCAACCTGTAAAGCCCCTTATAATGCAATCATAACGTAAAGCTTACTGTTTTTTTGGTGTGGCAGGTTTAAATCTTTGAGCAGAAACAAAAAAAAAAATGATGGGCCGAGAAACCAAAAAAAAACCTGCAGGACAGTGAGTAATACTTGAGTGGTGTTAGTGCCGGAGGAGACAGAATAATTGTGACTCTAAACTTAGTAAATGTGTGCGAGGATCAATGCTTATGCAAACAGAGACTTTTAAACAAGACTGCTCTCAGATTCTGTTTCACAAAGAAACTAAAACTGCTGCGATCAATATCGCGCCCGTCTCTTTGGCCCCTGGTCCTGTTCTGACTCTCGCTGGTGGCTCTCCTTGTGAGGCTCCGTCTGCTTCTCTGCGTGTCTTTGTTGGCTGCACTTGACACCCACTCGCACTCTTTATCGCTGCAGCCGCCGGCTCTCAGCATTTATAGCACCAATGCCAGTTAACATCTTGTCTCTGTCTCCAAGATAAATAAAGGTTCACCTTGGTTAATTATCATCCTTTCTCGTTCCCTCTTAAAACGGTGTGACCACGTCACCGGTTGTTCTGATCAGATGGGCTTGGTTTTACGTGCCTGCGAAATGTAAACACTGAGAAATAATCCTATTTATCATAAACAGTTTCTTTTAAAAGCATGGAAAAGAGACACAAATGAGAGAATGTTAGTAACTGAATAATGTATTCAATGTGTATCCTGTTGACTGCAGTATATGTCCTTGAGTTTGGTTAGTTGAATGAAAGCTACCTTTATAAATAATGACTCCTGAGCGTAGTTTTACACAGTTTCATTGTACCTCAATAATTCTGTCTTGAATAAATATAGTGCAATGATACCAAACACCAAAATAAAGATAAAAATCTCTTACGAAGAGGGACCAATATATATGAAATTCAAGTGATCTATTTTATTTCATGTCTCTGTCTAACTGTACATTTATGTGGTCATATAGCAGGATAGAAAAAGGGGGTAAAGCCCATGTGACATATATATATATATATATATATATATATATATATATATATATATATATATATATATATATATATATATATATATATATATATATATAAAATAAGGTCCTTTATTGCACTCGTATTTATTTCGCGTTAAACCGTGATTTATTAAGATTATTTTTGATAAAATGCAGTTCCTCATATCTGATTTGCCACCACTGTTTTGCGATTACCGTCCATGAGTGGCATTGGGAAACAAAATCCTACTGTCACCAAGTTCCCACGAGTATTGCGCTCATAGTTTGTCCGCCAGAGGGCACTAAATATGCTGCTTTCTCGTCGTCGCCCATCACCACCCAGTGGGAATCATAGTAGTGACAGTGAGGGACCACTTTCATGATTCCTAGGAATCCCTGTGGACACTAGCAGCCAATGTTGCTTTGAATAAAGGACCAGATTGTTCATGCTAAACACAAATTCTTATTCATTCTTATGAGCCCCTGTCCTTCTGAGTGACTCTGCAGAGATGTAGAAAGAGCGGTGTGATGTTTGACTCTGGAGTAAACACTGGTCCAATTTAAAAAAAAAAAACGAAACCAAAAAACTCACCATCTGTGAAAGAAAAAGTGCTGTATTACGCTTTAATGTGTGCTGCTGTACAGTCTGGGTCTTGCTCACATTCTCCTTGGGCTTCTCATTAGCGCCCACTGGCCTCGATCCTCATTATGCTGTGGAGGTCGAACCCCACTGAGACAAAGTCGCCCGAGTCCTTTGTCTGTGCCGCCCCATGCCTGCGTCCTGTTGTCACCTCCGACACTGACGAGAGGTCCTGCGCTCTTTTGTCTGACCAGAAACGCTGATGAAGCCCTCTGCAACACACTCAGTGACTGATCATATATGAAAGCTACTGAAACACACAGCAAGAATCTTCAAGTTTTAAACTAGTCTTGTGGCTCAACTGGACATGTTTGACTAACTAGGGTGAAGTGAGCTGCGTGTTCAATGAGGCAAAAAGGACTTAAGAGCTTAACCAAAAGATCAAACTCCACAGTCCAAAGATCACATTCTATAGTTCTTGTCAACTTTGTTTCCAGTCTGATGCAGCTGGACAGTCACCCTGAGTTGTGAAGGAAATAATAGGGCTGCACATTTTTCCTTGAAGACCATTATTATTCATACAAATGCATCTGAAGCTCTCGCATGTTGGTGATGCATCTTTAAGTGTATATATTATGTATCTCAAATGATAGTTTGGCTCACTAAAATCACGATGATGATGGTATTATGATTTTTTCGGCAGGCTTCCCTCAGTGTCTACATCAGAGCTTTTGGAATGTGAATCATATATGCGAACAAGATCTAATATACTGCAGCAATACATCTCTCTTTGACAACATTTCATAATAGCAAAGCAACTCAGTGCACCACTGTAAAACTGACATTGTTATGAACTCAACAAGCGCGTGATTTATTGGACTGTGTCGCCGGTCTGGTGCTCACACAAACATCTCGCTCAGCTTTGCAGGATCATTTAGGAAGTGCTCCACAGCTATACGCTCGCTCCATTATATGGTACAGACAGACACCTTGACTGCTTTCTGGTGTGTGATGCAGCGCCACATCTGCATTCATCTGCTCTGAAGGAGTAATCAGAGAAGCACTGTTTAGCGTACAAGTACTGCATATGAAATGCTACTTGAAAAAGGAAAAACTCACTTAGCGACGCCTTTAATTTGTAAAGTGCTGGCGTGAGATGGATGCGCTTCCTTCAAGCAGCCTTGTTGTTGTATTCGTCTGAATGGCAGAAAGAGAGTCAGAAGAAAAACACCGTTGTTTTTAAAGTTGTGTTATTTGCTGCCAAGTATGTCCTCGGTTTGAGTGTGTTAAACTACAGTGGAAAAATGCTTCTTAAACATATATAGCATATGGCGAATTGCAAAATTCCATTTAGCAAATTCTCTTCTTCTTTCTCTTTCGGCTTCTCCCTTGAGCGGTCGCCACAGCGGATCATCTTCCTCCATCTCACCCTCTGTTTCCTCTTCTCTCAAATCTACAGACCTCATATCCTCCTTCACCACCTCCATAAATCTCCTCTTTGGTCTTCCTCTCCACCTTCTGCCTGGCAGTTCCAACCTCAACATCTTCCTACCAATGTACTGGCTCTATCTCCTCTGTACATGTCCAAACCATCTCCATCTAGCCTCTCTGACTTGGTCTCCTAAACACCTGACATGTGCTGTCCCTCTGATCTACTGCTTCCTGATCCTATCCTTCCTGCTCACTCCCAGAGAGAACCTCAATCTTTTCCTCAGTGCCACTGTTTCCAAACCATACAACATTGCTGACCTGAAAACCGTTTTGTACACCTTCGCTTTCATCCTTGCTGACAGCCTTTTCTCACACATCACACCTGACACTTTTCTCCAGTTATTCCACCCTGTCTGCACCCGCTTCTTCACCTCTTTGTCACACTCTCCATCGTCCTGGACAGTTGAGCCTCAGAACTCCACCTACTTTATCTCTGCATCCTGTAACTTCACCTGTCCACATACCTCCACCTCTCTAGCTGATCTTCCACTTGCTCCCTGCTCTAACCACAGACCACAATGTCATCTGCAAACATCATAGTCCAAAGGGCTTCTTGTCCAAACTCATCTGTCAACCTGTCCATCACCATGGCAAACAGGAAGGGGCTCAGAGCTGAGCCTTGGTGCAGTCCCACCTCCACCTTGAACCCCACCTGCAGCACACCTCACCACTACATTTAGCATTAGTATGTTGTGCTATTATGAAGACAATGCAAAATTTTCAACAAAAAATTGTGTTTGATGGTAGAGGACAAAAACAAAACAAACAAGAAATTCAAGAAAGTCTGGAAACCTCTTGTCCAGTAGACATGATGATAGATGTTATCATCATTGTGAACTGCAGTAATAACAGCACAGTGGAAATTATGTTGCAAGGAATTGAACAAAACGACTAAATAGATGTGACAAAAGGCAAAGCTCTCAGTTCACCATTTGACCCAACACTCACGGCAAACTTCGGGTAGTGACGGAAAGAACAATCTCCTGGATGCAAGTGAGCGAAATGAGTTTACTCTGCGGAGACTCTCAGTTGGCCTGGGAAGGGCTCTAGGGAGAGTCCCAGAAGAGCTGGAGGAGGTGTCTTCGCTGCAGCTGCTGCGCCTGTGACCCGACTTCACATCAGCAGTGGAAAATGGATGGATTTTTATAAAATAGATTTATTTATTTATTTATTTCACATTGTCCCAAGAAGCCAATTATTTGTTGTGGGTAACAAAACAAGCTTCTTTAAAATCAAAATAGGATTTGTGAGTCTGGCCAAAAACAACCCAAACAAGAGAACCAACAAGCAAGCTAATAAAGCACCAAATAAGCCAAGAGCTTATTTGGTGGCTTGAATCTCTTGAATCTCTTGGCTGGAAATCGTACTTCTTTACCACAGTTTGTCGGGGATAAGCTACACCTCACCTGAGTCGTCCTACTCTGGTTGCTATTGGAGATAAGTGTGTTTGGCAGTGAGAGTTGATCAAAGTCTGGCTCGGGGCAGATTGTCGACTACTACTGCCCTCGCTGTAGCGTGCAGTGTCTGACTGTCTCCATTGCTGCCGCTTTGTGCTCAACATAGATGTCAAGAGAGCCGCAGGTGGGGGGTACGGCCTGCAGTGAGCTGCCAGAGGGGAAATTTAGATATCAGGTGATGAGGTGTTCTTTGAAGAGGAAGAGAGGGTTTTTTTTCCCCCTGAACAAATGATGTCATGTACTGTACTGACTGATTCTATTCCATGTGTTATACACACTACAGTCTCTCTTGAAACTGTTTCATGATGAAAATTATTACTGGAGTTTGTCTCCAGCATCATTATTTGTTTATGTCTAAAAAATAAAAGTTAACCAAGTGTAGAGATGAGAAGTTCAATGTTTCATGTTGTCTCGTAGAACCCGGTCGTTTTATTTAGGGGTTAAATTGAGCTGTCTGTCTGCTGCATCTCACATTACAATCTCAAAATCATGATACAAACTGTCAGTCTTTTATCTTGTGTGATGAAAAACATTTTCGCAATTCTCTCTCCTAAAACGGTTGTTTTTCTTTGCCTTGTTTAATATTTCACGAATACTTTGACGGTTTTAGAATTTGTTGATGGTCCCTAACTGATGCCAGGCCGTAGCATTAGCGCTGCCTGTGAGAGTGTGTCTCCACGATCAGTGAGCCCCAATGGGGACGCGGAACAACCAAAGTCCACCACACTCTCCACAGCTGTCACACACCAGTGTCGGCTGTCAAACACCACGGAGCTGGAGAGTGCGGCGCATGTCCAATGCAGCGAGTGTGTCACGCGTTTATCGAATTTAACGTGAGATGCAGAAATGTCATCAAGGAGATTGTGTTTGGCGGTATATGGTGTACGATAAGTTATCGCCCATCCCTCCTGCTCAGTCATCGCCAATTCTGCTGTGGTTGTTGAAGATGTTTTGGGGGCGTTATCTGTATTACAGTTCATTTAAATAGTCCCATTTGTTTCTTACTTTTTAGTTAGTTCCTGGGTTTCTGCTCCCAAAATGCCTTCAGAATTATCATCATGCCAGAAAAGAGGCCCAAGAAATCCAGCATTGAGAAGCTGAGGTTATAAAATTCACTTAAATACACTTAACATTCAGAGAGGCCCTGGGGCCGATTCAATTCAATCCAACCAGATTCATATTTGTGGCCCCCAAAGTTTGGAGTGCGTGGTTGAAAAAATAAACAGCGGCATCTTAAGAATGTCAAGAATAAATGAAAGACTAGGGAGACAAATTTAAACATGAATAGGGGTTTATACTTCAGATAATTTCGGTGTTCTGCCATGTGTCCTCTGAAATGGAAGCCAATTCTGTTTCAATTTCCCTGCTTTGCTGACAGTAACTGCTGTTCAGTGAACAGTACTTCTGTCCTTGTGTTGTTAGAGAGACAGAAGGAAATAATAGCTACAAGATGGAAACATCGCCGTGACTACCGAGAAAGAAAGAGGAAGAATGGGATAATTGAAGCTCAAAGACTCAATTAGGTTCTTGAACAATGACTTCACGGGAAGAAAGGAACATGTTCAGCACAATAGCACATCTGGGGCATTTAACCTTTCACCCAGGGCAATTCTGAATTTTCCTCCCCGGTCTAATCGATGCAATTGATCCGCCTTGTTACGTTGTTATGAATCAGACTTGTCTATAGTCATAATCGAGTGGCCGCGTCGGTGAAGGAGAGGTTATCTTCGGGGATCGGAACTCAATGGTGATGAGGCTGTATGGACCTGGAGATAAAGGCCAAGTGTGTTTCCTCTCTGGGCTCGTAAATCCTGGCGGTTTCGTATGCAAATGTGTCATTTACATATCAGTCTTTATCATGAATTGTCCCATCGTCCTATCAGGGGGAGCCACGGCGAGTCAACCCCCTTCACCATAACTTATCTGGCACTGCCTTCCTCCCAGTAAACACAATATAAGACGATGTGAGCAGCTGCGTTTGAAGGTGTTTTTCGCTTCACACTTTCAATTCCAATCTGATCGATGATGAAAGACTGTTGTCGGATTATTAAGCTTCCACTTGTGAGACAGAACTTCAGGACTCGTGACTTGCTTCTCTTTGGAATGAAGTGAACAGGAGATAAACACTTGAATAAAAGGCCAATTAAGTTTCACGTCGGTTTGCTTCTTTTACTAATGAAAACCAACGGCCCTGTGAAAACTATTCAAGGTCACAGAGCTAAGAACATACAAGAAAAGGAATAAACACTTGAGGGTTAAATAACTGTCACACAGGCAGGAGAGCTTCGACAATAGCGAAGGCAGTCGCCAATTTGTTTAACTTAAAATACACATTATGCATTACTCTGATATGATTTTCAAACAAACATGGTCTTTTGAATTATTATTGCTCAATACGCTCGTAATGCAGGGTTTAAAATGCTCAGTTCACTGACTCTACATCTAGTTTTAAAGACTGTCTAAGAGTCTTTGACCCTGGGTTGCTGGCATGTTGTGCAAGAAAACAGATGAAGAACAGATGCGTCTTATTACAAGATAATAAAGGCATGATTTATTGCAGTGATGTTTTATTTATTAACTTCTTTCAAGTCCATCTTTGATGTTTTTGCATTGCTAAGAATTGGTCCAAAATCATTGATCACATTCATGAACGTTCAACATTGCAGATATTGTATTGAAGCACTGCATCCATCTGGATAATTTTTTTTTTTTTGAATTTTTTAAAGGATTTTAGTTTGTTTATAGTGGGTTTTGCAATGAAATATCAGGAAATTCTCATGAACTGCAGTGGGGTACACACAAAATTAGTTTCCAAATCTTTTTTTTTAATCTGTTAGAGATTCCACATGAGGGTAAAATAAATAAATAAAATGGTGTTCATGGTTTTGCTGCTATAATGTCCGCACAGCACACCACCCAGAAGCTCAGGATCACACATGATAAAATGAAGATCAACATCCAAAAACAGAACATGGAAGGCGGATAAGACAATGGTGGTCTTTGGTGTTTTTCTTGAACATAAAAATCCCGAAAGAAATAGGACCTGAATTACAGTAATATGACAGCTGTTTATCAAACGAAAGCAGAAGTTGTGGATGGACCAGGTGAAGAAGGTCAAAGATGGCTCAGGATAGTCTCGTACTCGATAAAACAACCTGGTGTTTGCCATGCTTGGCGAGGATGGGACAAAACCTGGCTGATAATCGATCCGTGTGTAGCCTGCTTTAGCACTGTGAAGCTGCTGTGCTAACCAGTGCTTATTTCCCACAACAGCATAGTTGTTTGAGTCTTTGTCCTGACACAACACAACAACATTCGTACTCAGTCGTGCATGCATCTTAATGAAATTTGATCCGGCGTCCTTTCACCCTCGCCTTGGCTCCAGGGCCCTAAAATCTGCCTCGACCATCCATCATGTCTGGAGTGCACATCACACACACTCAGATTGAGGGAGATTTGGGGATCCATAAGAAGGCGTTGTGTATTCAAAGCAAGGAGCGGCGGGGTGGAGAGAGAGGGATGACTGCGGCGATGTAAACAGAGCCTCAGCTTTTTTTAAATCAATATCCATTTCCCTGGGCTGTCATGTTGCTGCAAGAGTGGCTGTTGCATTACCAAACAGAAAGCGCCTGATCCTAAATAAAATATCACCTTCAGTACAAACCCAGCCATTCATCTTCATCGAACAAACATTTAGCTTTTGGCAAAACCTCTTATACGCCCTTGTTGCTTCACTCAGAATGTATGTGTCGGCTTGATCCTGCCTGGCACCCAAATATTACTCTCCACACAGTCTCTTCCAGTCAAACATCCACAAGGATAGATTGTGTTTGAAATGAGGGTTTGTGACTTGCAGGAGGCAAAAGCATGACGCAAGTCATTCAAGTATGTGCTCGGTCAAAGCTGGTTTTGTGGATGCTATTGCCATTACATTTATGCATGTGTTGTTGTGCTGTAGGTGTCATGGATGTAAACAGTTTAACATTTATCTGCATGTATGTCATGAATATCCACGTTTTAAGTGACAGTAGATGATGATCACTCACAGTTGCTTCTCCTATTTTCCTCATCTGATACTAGCAAGTAGGATACAAGGCGGTTACAGGGCGGCTCTCTGTTGGGGTCTGACCCTGACAAAAGTCTGTCGGTGGGATCAGGATCACTGTAGACTTGGTCTCTTGGTTGTGCTGTGCTCCTCAAGTGTTTGAGTGTTGTAGCCCACTATCATCCAACAAGGTTGCACCAATCCTTCAGGTTCATCTATCTGCTCTATGGCTAACAGTCGTGGTACTTTCAAATTGATTCGAATTTTTTTGATTATCTCAAGATAGTGAGGTACAGAATGACCAACCATCATTTTACATGGTGCCCCCCCGAAAAATTTATGACGTTTTGGCCCCCTTTTTTGGAAACTGTGATCCTTCTGGAGTGAGAAACGCAACAATCCAAGTTGGATGATTTAAAAGAAGTGAGCAGATGCTCAAAGGGGGGTTGTGCTGACCAATGTCTCACCCCTGGTTTCCTCATGTCAAGTGCAGCGCTACTGAAGCACCACAACGCTGCGCCACTTGTGCCTAGCAGGCCCTCACCTAGTTGTCTGAGGCCGTGAGAGAAGCATGATCCTCAAAGTTCTTCCCTCCACTTTAAACCGATCCGAACCACCTGCTGCTCTGGATGTCTTTATGAGTCCTTTCAGATTTCAGATTTCTCCCACCACCTCCGAACACTTCACTGCAGTGCTAGCCCGGGGCCCCTTGGCCCTCCAGACATGTAATAATGATCACTGTGCTTTAGTTGTCACCCCTTCTCTCACACTGTCAGGCACCTGCTCCTGAGCTCCAGTCCATCTGCACACACTTGTGAGTCTCTAATGGAGGACATTGTGGCACATTTGCAACTTTGCAAATCCAGCATCCATTAACGCCATGTTTACTGCCGCCGTGTCATTACGCAGTGTGAGCGTACGTCCTAGTAAAATCTCCTGACATAAACTGCGGCCGTCACATTATTCTCAGCTCGGCGTCCTGAGCTGCCTGGGAGCCTAAAAGCCGTCATAAATTACTCTCTTATTTGGGTCAAACCTCTTTTAGAAAGCGTGAGGCTGAGTTAGCTGCACTTAGCTCTGTGTTTAAACTTAGAGTATTCATGTGTCTTGGTAAATGCAAATTCAAATTGACTACATAGTTACATATATGTGGAAAATAGAATGTGATTTTGCGATTATTATTTTCCAAATAAGGAAAAAAAAAATGGAAAAAATTGAGAAGCTGGAATGGTGCACTCACTTTAACTGCTGTATTGTCTATTGAATGCGAGGCAGGTCATAGTGCTTGCTGATATTTGCTGACTCATCCAGCTCATCTACTGTACTACTATAGTAGAAATATGAGTGCGATTCTTTCTCTCTTATACACCATGTTTAACATCCTCTTTGTTGGCGGAAATCAACATCCACTCGCTTGAACTCACCTTAGTTATTTAGCTCTCAGTTACTGTAGAAATACAATTTATGTAGAGACTATTGCTGCCATTTGTAAGAGCTAATCCGCTGCAGTGTATTTTGGGACTAACATAGTGACTTGTGGTCAAGCTACCTGTTACCATGCACCCTGCATGGGTCCCTCGGAGCGGAATATGACTTGTAACATGGCTTTAAACTGCAGAACACGCATGTAACACTTCCTTCTTCTGGTGACCTAAAACCAGTAATGTGTGATACGTCACTCCAGTTTTCAAACAGTGACTCACTCCATCATCCCCAGCTGCTCTTTAAAATCTCGATCTTCATGTGCCCATAATACACCAGAAGACTCTGAATTGCTTGTTGACCCTTTGACCTCTGTGAAGCCTCCTCATCAGCCTCCATTCATTGACCAGTTTGTCAGCCTGCAACCCTTTTGCTGCGTTGCCACGTAGCATTCGTGTCATAATAGACTGGCTCATTCAGCCATTGTTCTGCTCCGCCGTCGTCTTTCAGCGTTCTTCTTCGCACTATATAATATTAACCGTGTCCCTCGGTGACTGTTTGAGTGAAGCGGTCCTTCAATCATTTGAGGCCATCACTGATCAATGCCACGTGGACTCGCCCACCTGTCAATCGAGGCCGTTGAATAGACCGTGTCCTGCGGTAGTTGGGGATTGAGGAAACAAAGGACTCCATTATACTGTACTTTATCTCAACTTGAATGTGTGGCTAAAAGGCAATTCTGGGTTATAACTCATTCACCAGCCAAAAGAAAGATGCGACGAAGTCAAAGACCATATATATAAAGTTGAGATTAATCTAATATTTTTCCACTTTGGACTCATAACCCAATAGTGCGATGTTACATTGTAATAGGCTTAAGTTGTTACTTAGTTGCATATTATTCCAATGCATAGCCATTTAGTTAAACAAACAAACTTTGGACAACTCATATAATGTGATACATGTAACATCGGATTTACGACCAGGATCGGTTCCGACAAACTGGTCGTAAGTCAGATTGGACGTAAGTCAAATGCCATTCAAAATGGCCGACGCGAGGGTTGTAGCTACTACTGTAGTGGTAGATCACTGTGTGAGAGTGAGATGCTGGGATACTGTGCTGCCGTAGCAATGCTGGGCTGCTACGTGCTGCGGTGACAGACGTTGAAAAAAATAAAAAGCATCCGCTGGCCGTGGTTATAAGTACGGGTGGACGTAAGTCGAGCAGGTCGTAAGTCGGATGTCACTTGTACTATACTGTACAGGAGCAGTTAGGTTCAAATAAACTTCACTTTCTATCAATTTGTGTTGGACAAGAAATGCACAGATTAAAAAATAGGATAATAATAATACTTCTCAAATGATAAACAATTATATTGGGAGTTGAACTAGTAAAGAAAAATCATTTAATATAACTATTATGTCAGGAACATTTCTACATGAAATGATTCATAGCTTAATGTGGCTGGTTGAATACAGTGAAGGAGCCAGATGTGAGTCCAAACAACAAATCTGTCTTAAAGGATGTCTTTTATCTGAATTTTAAGCATTTGATGTCCTTTTTTTTTTTTTTTTTTTGTGGGAACTCACGACACAAGATCATCAAGTGCGTTCAGGGTTATAAACCCTCTCCTGGGATTTTTCATTTGACTTTCCATATCAAACAAACACTGCGAACTTTGGGAGGACGGAGGGTCGTGAGAGACGCCGAGTTCCGACATCACCACGTAACATGAAAGCTTTGATTGACGACACTTGAGGAGCGGTGCTTGATGATGCTGGATGGAAAACAAACATCGACATGTGGCGTGTACCGAAGTGTGCGCTGGTATCCCCCGGGACTCCGGCACATGGACTGTACACAAACAAACAACGTGCAGGGGAAATCATGCAACATCTTGCAGTCAGCTGTCACACAGAGTTCATGAAGGGATTTCACAAACAAACGCCTCGGTGCCGGATGTTATTAGCATCGCATTTGCGCTCTGTAGTTTTTTTCCAACAGGTTTTTTCAGGACTATTCCTTGAACACAGATACAGAGGGCTGGAGCCCAGCCTAGCTACTTAGGGCAACAGCCAGGAGGCACCCCGGACTGACAGTCACAGGCAGCCAGGTCGGTAAGGAGCATGGACTCTGGGAGGAAATCGGAGTGCCTGAAGGAAGCCCATGTAAGTTAGGGGACAAAAGACACAAGCAAGTTTTGCACTACACTTGTTATTGGTAATTTCAACACACAAGATCAGCAAATAAAATCCACAAAACAGCCACACAACCAGAAACTCATGATGTAACTGTGAATGAAGGCTGGAATTGTGAAGTAATTTTGGTACACCTTCATACGCCAGAATATTAGCATGAAAACTGATCTGTGTTCACTTTAGTTTTGAGCCAACTGTCGTGTGGGCCTCAATAAATAACCAAATTTGGCCCCCGGGCCTTAAGTTTGACTCAGAGTTGATAGCTAAACTTGATCTGATGTTAAGTTTTTTGGGTACAGAAGGATATATTTGTACATCAAACAAGGCCATTTCTTTGGCCAAATGTTTGGAGACAGCACCAGAACCGTTGCCTTGGTGCTTGCCAAGTGGCTAAGCACTTGAGGAGCAGATGAAAAGCTCTACATCCAATTGACATTTTTTCATATCCTGCTGTGAATTGAGCGTTGGGTGAGTTTGCTTTTATGAGGTGTTATCTCCTGAGTTTTTCCTGTTGCAGCCCGGTGCGTCTGAACTGCGATTTCCACATCTGTAAAGGATTCGTGCTCTATATTATCTCCCTCCTTTCAATGTTTCCCCCATTTCCTTTCAGCTGAACGATTACTTAATCCCTTTTTTCCTATTATCCAGTCCATCCTTCTAATTTTTAAGCTGGTTTGAATAAGAGGCAGATGTCCCACACGGCGCGTGTTATTGCTGCGTTTCTTTATGTGGATTTCTGTCACGAGACGTGTTGGCTCAGCAAAAGGGAAGAGAATAATGTCAAATGCGCTGGTCATACAATACTCTGGGTTGGTGACCTGTCTGTTGTATTAGATTGAAATTTGTGCTATTGTTTTTGGACTCAGCCGCACACACAGCGTGGTGTCTGGTTCCGTGGCTGATGAGAAGATGCATGATGGGATGGAGGCATGTATGTGATTTATTGAGCTGGCTCACTTTTCAAATTCAATCAGGAACTTTGATTGCTGATGAAAATTTGAGACAGGAAATCACTTTGATAGCAAACTCAAACCTCCCGAGACAGCACAGCGCTGCTGTGTGTGTGAATGTAAAACCCGGTATGAGTGCATCTGTAACGTATTTGACACAAGAGCTCCGGTAAATGTGACTGTTGTGTAATGCAGCGGGGGCTTTTTATTTCCCTGGAGGGGAAATAACAAACTGGGAATGGTGGTGGACGTCCGCCAGATACTGTATGTTACAAGCAAGAGGATGAAACAAAACACAAATGACTTAATACGAACAAACTGTTTAAGGTGTGTCAATCTTAAACAGTATTATTATTTATTTACCATAGAAAAAGATCCACAACTAACAAAGAGTTGAAATGGTTCTTTAAAATAATGTATTGAAAAAAAAAAAAAAAAAAAAAAAAAAAAATATATATATATATATATATATATATATATATATATATATATATATATATATAGAGAGAGAGAGAGAGAGAGAGATATGTGTGTGTGTGTGTGTGTGTGTATTCAAATGATATCGATTAGCCATGCCAAAATAAATGAAATATTTTTGTAAAATATTTTTCAAAACTCAAGGATATACATTTGGAGTTAAACCACTTGAAAATAAGCATAGTACAAGTAGTCTTTTTTAAAAATGACGACATTGGTTAAAAAATAAACAAAGCAAAACCATCCAATGGCAAAAATAATAATAATAATAATGTGTCGTATTTAACAGTATTTAATGTAGCATTTTACAATAGATGTATACGCAGTTAATGTGGAACCTGCTAAAACTTTTCCATGAAAGTTTTGTGTACTTAATTTTTTTTTTTTTTCACATCCCGTTGTGGTCTGTGTCAAAATAATAATGTGTACATTACAATACAATTAATAGTAATTAAATGCATTTATGAAATTATGTTATTCTTTTTTTGTAAAAAAAAAAAAAAAAGAGGCAAAATAATATTACTATAAAAGTTAAGTTATTCAACATGAATTGATATCTTGATATGTTAAATGGGAGCTCAGCTTACAATGACAACTAGCAGACCTACACAATGAGGTCTGAAGTAATGAAGCAGTGCAGCTTATTGACATTAAAGATGGGGTCAGCTAAAGGGTCAAATGAAGGGCTGGTAAGATTCTCGATTCAAGATTTCATTCACATTTCTATTCAAGGTGATTACCCCTGCCTTGGACCAAGGGTCAGTTTTGGTCCCCCGTGTGTGGAAGGCACACATGAAGCCGTACGGCCCACCCCACAGAGGTCATGGTGGATCCATGCTTGTTTGGTCTCCAGTGTTTTTTGAATGTCTGTTGTTGCTCACCAGGGGACACTGGAGCCCACACCTGACAGCATGACGGAGGGTCCCAATTACCGATTCTGTGGGAGAGTGCGTGTGTGTCGCACCGAGGCGTGCAGAAAGAAAAGCCAGGGAGCGCTGCTGGTGCACATATGTGATATAAACATGACAGGCTCATCAGTCACCCATGGCCTTTTAAAGTCTTCTCCATAGGGACCCCCGACCTTTTCACATGATGCCAATAGCAGCTGTATGATGAATCAATTGCCTTCGGCTCCCGCCGGCTTCTGTGTGATCCTGAGTAAATATGTGGTATGGCAGACAAAAAGCTCAGCCCTATGGATCTGCCAGTCTCTTGTCCCACCTACTACAGCAGCGACATCGGCGAGACACAAAGAGGGATTTGACCTTAAATGGATGACGGCGCGCAGCGAGAACTAACATTGAATTGTAATGTCACTTTATGTGATAAAGACGTGGTTGCTTAAATGTCCTCTGCCTCAACATTATTTGTGGCTTTTAAGGAGGTGAGAAACAATCATTTAAGTTGATAGATGAACAGCAAAAAGGCGTTCGAAAACATTAGTTACCAATACGTGAGCTGGAGATCCAACGCATACTGGTGTGTCCAAGGAATGAAAATATTAGTTCTGAGTCAGAGCTGAACTAAGTAGTCTTCATTTTGGACTCACATAAGGTCACACTCATTTGTTTGTTTGTTTTTTACCATGGTGTTAAATGATGTGGTAAACTGCGTGTGAGCGTGTGAAATATACAGCCTGTCTATTTCCTTGGGATGCATCCATGAAATATTTTGCATTACATTACTTAAAAGTTGCTTCCATATTAAGGTCAATACAAGGCTTTTTCCATGCCCTTTTCCTATTCTGACACCTCCGCAGCAGTAAGAGTCTTTTTCTCCAGTTCCCTAACACTTGACAAAGGGGAATGTTTGTCATTGTAGGGCTTTGAACAGACTTCACACAGCGATAACACATGGATGCAAGCTGACTGAGATGGGTCACTGACTGCTCAGCTTGTTGGTGCTGACAGGCTCTCATTGTCCTCCATCGCCCTTAACTATAGGAAGAAGTCATGAATAAATAAATAAATACATGAAGTTTATAAACACCCCATAATCTTACGACGTAGTGAAAAATTATGATTAATATATTCAAGTTAGAAAAGGTCACTGTACGAAGGAGAAAGCTGAAGTGTCGCAGTCTCAGCCAGCTTTGAGTGGAGAAAGTGCCAAAGGTTTCCTATGGTCTTCAGTGAGCTTTAGCTAGAAAAGGTATTTCAGTGAGACAAAGCTATGGTTGGATCAACTGAAAAAGATGAGTGGCATGCTGCGTCGTTGTTTCTGGGAGCTGGGAATAAACGCTTCCCAGTCACGTGCTCTCACCTGCTTCACATTTGCTTGCTGTTGTTTAGAAATGAACAGCATCATTTGATAGAGCAGGTGAAGGAGAAAGGACAATCTCATGAAAATGATGTAAATGGGGAAAAAAAATAGCAAGCAGTTGTGAGACGGTTGGACGGAAAGGTGAACAAAGAAAGCTGTGGGTCTGCAGTGGAATGAGAAACATGGGGGAAGCAGAGAGATTAGGAGGAGGGCAGTAACCGAGCAGTAGATACTGAGAAAATATGGCAGGAAATTGGAGTTTTACATGTATATTTATACTCCTTGTTTGTGTGCCTCACACACAGGAAGCGGTGGGGGAATATGGCGCCTGATATGATGGGCTAAATGAGGTGTAATGGCGGTAACATAGAGTGACAGCAGCGGGGTTAGTGCATTAAGGGGTTAACCAAGGCCAGGAGTCACTGACCTCCCTCCTCCCCTGAGACAAAATTATCTCCCAGCAAGAAGCGCTCGCACATGACACACTCACATACTGATAATGAAGACGCTATTCCTGCATAGCTCACCAGAAAACACTTCCAATTCCGTGAATCTGCTTGGACAGGTTTGTTTCATGAGTTGTGAACCACAGCGCGGGGGACATGAAAGAAAGACGGGGAGCCTTTGTGTGAGAAATTAGAAATATTAGCATATTTATTACAGCGACATGAAAGACATTAGAATGCCCGTACCCTTCACAACAAGCAACACATCGGAAACCGGTGTAAATAAGCGACGCCGTGTGGTCAAAGAAGAATAGAGAGACATCTGAAATAAGAGCACTCGATAACATTCACAATACAGAGATGGTGAGGAACTAACACTGTCCTTAGACCAACACACATGACTTTGTGTGAGGTGTGGCCTGAGAGGGTTGTTCACCTGGCCTTTTCATACCACTATTTCCTGTGTGTGGGTGACAACAAAGGTCATGGGTTATTGTTTTTCTCAATATCTGTGCATTTTCTTGGACAAGAGTGTGTTCTCTTATTTGAATAAATAACAGTTCCGCTTCTCTATTTAAACTCCTGAGGGCATTTCGGTCAAGTTGAGAACTGAAGGGAGTGTCTCGCACAAAGTGTAGATGTGAAGTCATCTTAGGAACACAGATAAATAATACCTGTACATATAGTAAACACTTGTCAAATAATCACCTCAGGGTAACAACAAAAAAAGAGAGCTTGGTAAATAAGGCATCTAAAAAGCCAGCAGTCAAGGGGCTTCCACTAGACTGATTCATGGAGTCAGAAAGGGTAGGATGAACATAGCTTGACTGGAAATAGAGGGGTAATAACGGAGAAAAACTAGCACTCGGAAGAGAGATAACATTGCTCGGACGGTTCCGTGGTACCAAATTGTATTGAGCAGCGTCAACTTCAGGGAATATAACACGACATTGTCTTTAAATAAAGGCGGTTTGAGGTGCGTCAGTAGATCTGAGCGGGTGACTCAGGCTTGCTGAAGCACTTCAGAGCCAGGAAGTCTCTGCTTTAATGCCTTAAGGAGACAAGCAACACATTTGAGTTGCCAACCGGCTTGACCTAGTTTATGCTGCGACGCTACTATTTATCGCTTCCTGGATAATACATGTTCAGTCGAACCAGTGCATCTTTAGGTCGACAAGTTCATCCCACTCTTTCTGACTCGACACAACAAACTGCAGTCACTGTCACCTGCCAATCAAAGCTGGCGCTTTGCAAACTGAATACATTCCTTGTTTTTCATCGCGTCCTTTCCCTCCACCACGCCTTGAATGAATCACCACAAATCTCTTTTTCACAAGTAAAGTACATCGTAGTCATTATCATTACACACATTCTAACATTGTAAATCAACACTGTACAGT
This sequence comes from Synchiropus splendidus, assembly GCF_027744825.2. Classification (NCBI taxonomy): domain Eukaryota; kingdom Metazoa; phylum Chordata; class Actinopteri; order Syngnathiformes; family Callionymidae; genus Synchiropus; species Synchiropus splendidus. The sequence goes on along the minus strand of NC_071346.1, from coordinate 7,822,284 downwards.
ATTTACACTATGATACAATCATATATACTGTTTGCCACGGTTGGTTCTATAGAGTACCACATGGATTATTCTAGAAGCAGCGCTGTTAAAGAAGTGAACCTAAAGAGTCAGAAATGAATGCGGTAAGCAGCGGTTTCCAGTCTGTCGGAGTTCACCGATGCTCGGAGTGATACGCTTTCGTGAGGACTAACAAGAAAGTGCGACATTACAAGACACATGATCATCTTTTTTTAATTGAAAGCCCACGACTTATTGAATCCACATCACCACTGCGTAAACTCTTCCCAGTAATCTCTGCCCTTCTACCTTGACAAAACACTATCATTACTGCGGCCGGCTCTGTGCAGCGAAAGGACGAGTAAATAACTGGTGGACATCCAGCCCAGATTAATGGTTCAAAATTACTCTACACATGACGCAACACCGGGAAAACATTGTCCGGAACACCGTCCACAATACCATAGCTGCAGCGTTTCACTTGAATTAAAAGTCAATAATCCCCAACAACAATATCTGACAACAGCTGAGTGGATGTTATTCGAAGCCCTGCACGTCTTTGGGGAAAAAAATATTTTTGGCTGAACGCAACTTCAGCTGGTTTTCTTTTTGCACTCACTTACATCAGAAGTGCCAGTGGTTCTGTCTGTGCGCCTGAGGTCTGGTTGCTATGGAAGTGTCTCTGCTAGTGGTCGCTAGGGAAGCCCGTGTCCTTTTCAGTTTAGCAAATCTCCCATCTCCCAGTCCACACGTACACTGGGACACATGAAAGCAGTGTTTGCTTGTCTTTTAGCCGCAATAGAAGTTTCAGAAGTTAATCTGCTGGGTAAAAAGTTTTTGCAGCATAAAAACACTTTTGCGTTCCGAAGGCAAACTTAGCAGAGTTTGTGTTTGGAAATAAATTATTGTAAAATAAAAAAAATAATGTAAGAACCAAGGTTTGGATCTTCAAAGTCTCATATTAAGATTTGAAAGACTTTTTTTCCAGGAAAATATTGTGGAATTTTACAGTCATTTTCAGTTGAAGCGGATGGTTTGGCTCCGCCCCTTAGGTCAAGGCAACGCCTCTGATGTTGTGATTGGTCAAAGGCAGAAAGCGTGGATTGAAAATTATTATCGGCTTTACATATTGTGGACCCTTTAAAGACTACTTTCCAAGACAATCATAAATACTGATCATTTAATTTATAGGTTTTATTTAGTAACCTAAAACGCTGCGCTTCTTGAAAACCCCACTATGTGGACTAGAGGTGTTTTTCTAAGTGTCATAGTGTACATGTGACTCAACTGTGTCCTCTCTTTGTCTTCTCACAGGTCCATACTTTCACTACCCTGACATCACCCCCCAACTTTCATGTTATTCACACTCTAGAATGAAAGTGGCTGGACAGATAAAAACTCCTACAGCGCAGCATTATAAACACCGATACAAACGTTAGGTCCATCTCTACAGGTGTGGGACACAAAGTCCCTATAAACACGTATCTACACATTTACAGTTTGCTGTACTCCCTCCCACTCCTCGCAGTGTGATTCGGAGACAAGATAAGAGTAGAAAACAGACTGCAGACCTCACAGACAGTGATGATAATCGAGTCCTCTTTCATTCAGTTGTCAAAAAATCTTTCTGATATGTTGTAAAGTAGCCGGGGATGATCTTGATGTTTGCGGCACGTCACGTGTCTCTTTGTAGCTCTGGTAAAGCTGGTCGTGCCCACCAAGAATATCAGAATGAATGAAAACTGCGTGAAGGTGAACGAGTCAAGAGTCCGTGGTGGTCACATCTCTGTGGAACTCGGGAGTTAATGGCGCAGCATTCATAGCAAATCTGTAGAGGAGCATCTGTTTGGTTCTGCCTCAGCATGTCTTCGTGGAAGCTGTTATACTTGGACATGCGACCCCTGGGTCTGGAGGCTCTGCACGCCTGATAAGATTTTCTTCTGGTGGCCGGCCAAGGTAACACCCATCTTTGCTAATTCACTGCAAGAAAATGAAAGCGACATTTGTTCAAGTGAAAGCGGTAAAGACGCTGAGCAGTATTTGAGGTGTGCGTACCAGACACTGATGTAGAGGATGGAGTCCAAACTGACATATCCGGAGCTGGCAAAGTTCTCCTTATACTGGCCCATCTTGATGGCCTCCAACCACTCATCCACCGTGCTCACGCTGAACTCGGGGGTGGTGGGCTCGTCCCTGCTGGGGTGCAAATCACTGAGTTTTAATACGGCCCTTTGTTAGCATTAGCAATCTGGCAGAAGATTGAAATATAGTGCTCACCATCCTGGGCTGTTGGCCAGCTCTCTCAGGCTTGAAGGATTCCGGATAAGCTTGTCCAGAATTGTGACAATCTGTCCAAACTTTGGCCTTTCACTCCGTCCTTTCTCCCAACAATCCAGCATGAGTTGGTGCAAGACCACGGGACAGTCCATCGGCGCAGGAAGACGGTAGCCCTCATCTATTGCTTTGATGACCTAGAAGGAGAAAATCCACCATTTACCAAGTCTTAAGATTCAGGAGTCTGACTTTGTATTGCACACTGTAACTTCATCTATTGTCAGACTAGCAGGAATGCTGTGCAAGTGTTTCTGACTCACATCCTGGTTCGACATCTCCCAGTAGGGTCTCTCTCCGTATGAAATCACCTCCCACATGACGATTCCGTAACTCCACACGTCACTTGCTGAGGTGAACTTCCGGTAAGCTATTGCCTCCGGAGCTGTCCATCTTATGGGGATCTTCCCGCCCTGTAACAAGCAACACACCGTAAATGTAAAACGTTTCTCATACTTGAGTTCCTTTTCTTAACCAAACACTCTTATGCAAGAATGAATCCTGTACTTCAGCATGGAGATGCACAATGGTGCTTTACTGAAACAAGTAAAACTGAAAATATTATCCATGTTTGGCTTGTGAAAGGCGCCTTATTTTAGTCATGATCAAGATAATTGTTTATGATATAAATTCTGTATACTGACTTAGTTGGAAAATCTGAATCTCAGGGGACATTTTAATGGGTGGGGGGGATCATTTCCAGACATTGCACATATCACAAATGTCCCCCTGGTTTTAAATCTCACTTCTGCAGAGGTTGCCACAGAAAGTCAGCCATTTATTGAATGGAAACGCCTTGAATTCCGGGGGTTTACGGCTTCTTTGCTTTAAACTACACGGGTCGGACGCAGTGCTCAGTTCCTGGTGTTTTCACATTTCTTTGAAGTCATGTGAAAACACAAGAGACAGAATGTTTTCAGGTATCACTAACACGGTGTCTCTATCCAATACTCTCCTCTCCTTATCTCTCCAGCATGACAAAGCAGCTTTCAAAACCAGCGCTCGTATTGATCTAATAACCCAGTAGAGGGGAATGAAAGCCTTCAATCCCTTTGTCCAAAAACAATTTCCTTTAAAAAGTTACGACACATTCCGTTATATCATCAAGTCCTTGTGTTTCTCCCATAAAAAAAGTCTAGATCAAGGGTGGAGGGTGTAAATGACAGCACTAGACGCTGTGATAAATCAAGTCTATATTGCAGAACAAAACAGATTTCGTGACTGCGCTGAAGCTTGTGCCATCATGACCAAAGCTGTTGAGATTAAACACAAACTTCCCAGCGTGTCTTGCCACCGCTTTTCTTTCCTCTCTTTCATGCTGCCTGTTCTGGGCCTTTGTTGTTGACGCTCAGATCAAACGGTTTCAAATGAAATCTCCGATATCGATACAACAGGCGGCAAGAGACCCCCGTCCTCCCTCATCGCCGCCTGGTGTAACACTCACAAACACACGCCGCACTTACATTATATATGACTGAATCCATTAAGATGCTGTGGTTGCCACTGCGGCGTTCAGCTCGGCGTTCTGCACTTGCTCAAAGTCAAATAAAAGACATGGCTTCCGACTTGCTCAGCAGAGTATTTTTGTTTTCAGCACCCATGCGTCTGCCACTGCCGCCTCCTCTTTTATCTCATAACTCTCAGTGAATGCTCACTATATGTCTTTCATCCTCTTCTTTCCCACCCCCTCTTTCAGTCTCACTCTCATTCCGCACCCTCTGTCTCTTCTCAGCTCCACCTTGGCCGGGTGTGTTCTCTGCAGCGGTTGATCGCAATAGAGCAGTCAGCGGCTGATTCGCTCCTCCTCGGGGCAATGCTAATGCCATATTAAAAATAACATCTTCTCTCTCTTCTCTCATCTCTGACATTGCACCTAGTATGTCTTGCAAAACTATTCAGGATTGGTCAATAAAACGCTACCCAATGGTTTTGATGTAAATGCCCTAGCTGCAGATGGTCCCTGTTGTGGTTTGGTTGGTGAACAAATAACTTGAATCAAGTCTTCCTCTTTGACAGATGGAGTGTTCTCCAGTTTTCCAGTGAAAGCTTTATACTGACTACAGTCACTGTAAACAGAGAATGAATTCCTGATGTGTCTTGGTAGGAAACACAGTACTGGTCTCCCTGTAGCTTTAATAAATACAGTTCAGTATAAGTGATATGAAACTCCTCATACTTTTTAATGCAAACTATTCCTCAGTGGAAGTCATGTGAAAATTTCCTCCTCTCCAAATTTGTCTCCGGTGAATCTGAAAGGTTTCATAATCTAGCTTTGGAGCTCACAAACATAGGTCCACATGAATAAATCATCACTGGATCTGGAAATGCTTACCCTTGTAGTGTACGCCGCCTCAGGGTCGTCCTCCAAAACTCGGCTGAGGCCGAAGTCTGACACCTTACACACCAGGTTGCTGTTGACCAGGATGTTCCTGGCCGCCAGGTCTCGGTGCACGTAGCTCATGTCTGACAGATACTTCATACCGGAGGCGATGCCGCGCAGCATGCCGACCAGCTGGATCACTGTGAACTGGCCGTCATGTTTCTGCGTGCAGAGAAAAGGAGAAAATTAAATTAAAGTTGCTGAACGCTGCTAAATTATAAATCCCTCAGTGACTACAGAAATCGAATCAGTCCAAAATACCGGGATTGTTACACCGTACAAAAGGTTTCTTCAAAACCTCAAAAGAAAAAAGTATTAAGTATGAGTCACAAGACGAAGCTCTCAATTTACTGATCGATCTACGTTCCCACCTTCACCTATGGTCACAAGCTTTGGGTCATGACCGAAAGGATGAGATCGCGGATACAAGCGGCTGAGATGAGTTTCCTCCGCAGGGTGGCTGGGCGCACCCTTAGAGATAGGGTGAGGAGTTCGGTCATCTGGGAGGAGCTCGGGGTGGAGCCTCCACATCGAGAGGAACCAGCTGAGGTGGCTCGGGCATCTGATCCGGATGCCCCTGGACGCCTCCCTGAGGAGGGGTTCCGGGCATGTCCTACCAGGAGGAGACCCCGGGGAAGACCCAGGACTCGCTGGAGAGATTCTGTCTCCAGTCTGGCCTGGGAACACCTCGGGATCCCCCGGGAAGAGCTGGAGGAGGTTTGTGTGGATCGGGAAGTTTTGGCTTCCTTGCTCCGAATGCTGCCTCCACGACCTGACTCCGGATAAGCAGCAGAAGAAGGTGAAGGTGAAGGTGAAGGAGTATTAAGTATGACTAATGTTCCTCCACTTCCCCAAGGTCAGGCCGTGGCAGCAGTGGTTTAAGTAAAGAGGAGAGAAAACTAACTTGCTTACTACCTACAGCGCTTTCATGAACTCGCATTTTCAAGCCATAACCATCTAGCTGCGCCTCGACCTTCCATATGATCATATCCAAATATCACCGGTGGATGTCAAGCCAACTATAACCCTCTCTACTAACCTCACTATGAAAACTGCCCAAGCAAAAGATGAGTTTTACTGTCTCAGAGAGAGCTCAGACAGATGACAGAACTCTGCTCTCAAATGTTGACCGCATGGATTTGGAAGACAGCGGTGCCATTTGATCAATGTCGGTCCGAATCACCTTGCAGAGCCTGTTATTGCCGGAGTGGGTCAGCGGCACCCGTTAAAACCTCATCCATGTCATCGGTCAACCCCCCTTTTTTGTACATTTGACTCTGCTTCGCATCCGTTTCTTTGTTTTTCCCATCTCTCCAGGAGAAAACTGCCTCTTCATCTATCTATCACCCAGCATCTGCCTGCATTGAGCACCTACTTCCCTGGTGGATCCTTCTTTCTTTCTGTCGCTCCCTCTCTCTCTCCCCCTCGACAGCTGCAGAGTAAGTTAATTAGCTGGTGGTTTTGCGAGATGCTGATTGATTGGAGTGTCTAACAAACCTACAGACTTCCTCTATCAATCTGCCCACCACATTGTATTGCCAGGAAGGAGGGAGGGAGGGGGGCGGGCGGTCCGAGCACAGACGTGGAGAGGAGACAAGCGCAGGGCAGGGAGATGAGAAGGAGCGGACGAATGAGCCGCGTGTTGCGAGCGTGGCAAATGATTTCTGACAAATCTCCTCGCATGACTCGGGTGTTGTCTGCCAAACTAAAGAGGAACTCGATCACATGTTTTGAAGGGAGAGCCAAGCGAGGAGGACGAGAGCCAGTGAACTTTTGTTAGTTCTCGGGGAGAGCTGCTTAATAAAAAAATAATTAAAGACACATATTGATTCCGGCAGCGCAGCTCAGCTGTAAAAGTAAATAAAACTGCATTCCATTATTTTATGGGGGCGCAGCGGACCCCCTTTATGACCCTCTATTAGAAAACACAGTTCAGCTGATGTGTGACTTGTGGAGTCAGTCTGAGACAATTTCTGGCTTTAATTGTCGTGAAGGATGAGTTTGTTTAAACTGTGAAATAGTTCTGGCTGTTTGTCGACCAATGATACAGAAAAAAATCTTATTTCATTAAGCAAAAGCTGCACTGGCCAAGGTTTCATTCCTGAACTTGAAAAGTTCCACCATGAAGCTGCACTTTTTGATTTCCTGTGGAAATTCATATTCTGTGTCTCTTCACCTTCTTCTGCCGCTTATCCTGGGTCGGGTCGCGGAGGCAGCATTCGGAGCAAGGAAGCCTAAACTTCCCGATCCACACAAACCTCCTCCAGCTCTTATCGGGAACACCTCCCCAGGGAGGCCTCCAGGGGGGATCCGGATCAGATGCCCGAGGCACCTCAGCTGGTTCCTCTCGATGTGGAGGAGGAAAAGCTACCCTTTTCCCTCACTCGAGAACAAGACCCCGAGATACTTCAACTCCACCACTTGGGGCAAACCACCTTATTCCGGTCGAGAACCATGGCCTCAGACTTGGAGGTGCTGATCCTCATCCCGGCCGCTTCACACTCGACTCCCGGTCCGATGAGGCCAGCAGAACAACATCGTAGCAACATTTTACCAAACTACCCGCCCGATAACTCGCCTCACATTTGAACCCCATAATAAACCTTGACACCATACCTGCCGTCTAATGCAAATGATCGTCTTAAAAAGTCAATGTAATAACACACTGAGTGACAGACTCCACCAACTCCAGTCAGTTTGTCAATGTTAATAGCATAGAATTACCGCCACACTTTTTTATTGATTAAAAAAAACGGGCTCCCTGATAATAGGTTTACCAGTGATGAGAGTCAGCACAATTCCTTTTTACCTTCAACAAAAGGAGGGATCATTAAAACTTTAATTGTAAAATACATTTTTGGAACATTAATGTTTAGAGTTTGGTTCTCCTGAACTGTGATGCACATTATCTGTGCTAACATTGAGACCAAACTGACATCGTTCTGGAAGGTTCATTTTGAGATACGCACCCTGTGAATGATTCAGTCATGCAGTAATCCCTTCATTATAACAGGGATTACGCTCCACTCTTTTATTTTTCTTTGCATTGCCATTTATTTTTTATTCAATCTTCATCTCATTTTTAGGTGTGAAATTTCTACCCCTCTGAAAACGTATGGATTCCGTGACTCACCTTGAGGAACGTGTCCAGAGATCCGTTCTCCATGAACTCCGTGATGATCATCACCGGTTTACCTGAAGAAAACACACAAAAAGTTGCTTTTAGTATCAAAAGGACCAGGCCTGACACATGTCCGGGGTCCTCAGCTGTGACTCCCCCAGCCCCTCACCCTCCCTCTGGGGGATAACATGTCGTCATCAGTCACAATGACAGCCTTCTCCATAAACGCTCGGAGATAATTGGGACGGACCAATCCAGCAGAATACTTGTGTGTTCCTCCTGAGATCCCATGAATACTAATCATCCTCAAGGGGAAAGGGGGTGGGATCGCCGTGCACCTGCATGTGTGTGTGACGGAGGGCGGGGTGATTGACAGGCCCCAGTGCACCCCGCTCCCCAGCACGACATCTGGTGAAGTTTACAAATGACTAACAAAGTACCGCAAATCACACGCTCCCATATACAGGCACCGACGCTATCACGGTCGCAGGGGAAAGTTTTGCCAAGTGCAAACAAAGCAAGTGTGTGAATATTTGTATTTAAATCTCTCTCATTGAGCGTTCCGTCTTGTTGGCTGTTAGAGAATTCTCCATGACACTCCTTTTTTCTATACCTGTCTTCTTCTGTGTGGACAATACTCTCAACAGATGTCTGTATTTGTTCTCGCCGTCCTATGGCGGAGGAAGAAAGCTGCGAGTTTACCGATATGAGAAGAGGCGGTCAAAGCCTGTCAAAAGCAGGGGGCGACACCACCGAGGCCTACTGTGAGATTGCAGGTAAAGACAGCAATGTATCACCTTAAATGAATTCCCTATCTGGCTGCAGGAAAACATACACACACACACGCAGGCACACACACACGCACACACACAACAGAATGGCCAGGTCTCTTGTGGTGGTGTAGTCTTTGACAGTAACATTAGTCTCTGGGATAAAAGTGAAAGAGAATTGGATTTTCTTCTGCTGGGGGTGAGGACTGCTGGTTACATTTATCTCCACACGAGGCCTGTGTGGGTGACGATGTGTGTGTGTGTGTGTGTGTGTGTCGGTTAGAGACCTGCTTTGAGGGCACAGCGTGCGGGAAGGGCATGATGACAGCGGCTTGATCCGGTTAAGATACGAGTGGACTGTGTCGCAGCATTGTGTGTGATCCTTCCAGAAAGTTGCGACTCTCAATTTTCCACTTAGTCTCTCTGTGGAGAAACCATCTGATGATCTGTCTAACACAGACAAGGTCAAGTTCACCTTGGCGGGAACTGCTCATCAGTCACCACTGAATTGCAAAAACGGACAGTTGAATCATTTTAAAACGGTTATTGGAGGAGCATCAACTGCTGCAGTGCATATGGAAGTTGTCTTATGAAGGTTGGGGGTCGACGAGCATGACGGCAACAGATAAAGAAATGTAATTCAGTTTGGCATGTCTGTGCTCATGTGACATATTTCAGCTTGTTTCCTCAATAGATTTTGCAAAAGCACACACACCCTTGAGCTTATTTGGAGGTTCCATTTCCCCCCAAAAGCTGAGTGGCACTTTTAAATTTCTCCCTGAAAGAGCCTCATTAACTAATCACATTCATATTCACAACAGTCTATTGCCGTTTCACCGCTTTCAGGAGCGATGCAGCAACTCCGTTCCAAACACCTCCTGGTGTACGGATGTGTGTGCAAATTGGGTATTGATGCTCTGCCAGTTGGAGTATGTAATGGAGTAGATCAGGGGCGAGTTTGATCTCCTTTCCAGCTCTTCATTAAATGAATGTAGGAAGTGTTGTCGCTCCTCTTCTGAGGTTTATCACACTTGGAGTATGAAAGTTGTCGGAACAACATCCATACAGTGCACCTGCGAAAAGACATTTGGAGGGCCGCCGCTGTGTGGGTGAAAATGAAGGGATCTGAATATGTGGGCTCTTACATTACTAGAGGCTGGGTGTGTGTGTATGCGCCAGTGGCCAACACGGCCACATTATTGAATGAGGCAGCCCAAGGTACAAACTAGAAAATGAAATAACTGCTGTATTGATTAATGTTAAGGTCCTGAACTAAATGATAAAATGCTTTTAACGCGGGACAGATCTCTGTTCGGGGGAAGCACCGTGCCAGTGCGCGGGGCCTGCGCCGAAAGGGAGACAGAAACTCAATAAGCTTATCTCTTCACCTCTCCTCCCCTCTTTGCCTCCTCATCTCCTCTCATTTCCTCACGTTTCTCTCGCCGCCGTTTCTCCTCTCGACAACCTCCTGAAATCTCCTCGTGCATCGACTGGGTGGCCCTCATTTGTTTCAAGTCCCATGCCTCATTTCCTTACCCTTGTGCCCTATCTTCCTGTCTGCCCTCCACCTCTCCCACGTGTCTCTGTGCTTGAATCACTGACTCTCAAACCTCTTGTTTCTTCAAATAAGTACAACTGGTCACACAATATCCATAGTTTCAGCCGCACCTCTATCAGCAGCTGGGGGTGCGTGAGGGAGCGCTGGTGAGGTGGGCAGATGAGATGGAGCCCGGTAATTGAGGGTTTTCCAAATGAGCCGATTGTTGCAGCGATTGTAAAACACATCAACGACGGATGGCTAAAACGGGAGACGGGGGAGATAAAGGCGAGATAAGGGGATGGGGAGGGGACGGATTGCTGCACGTTCCTCAGAAAGAAGGACCTTTTTTTTCCTGTCTACTCCAGCATGTGGCGCTGGAATTAGCATGACAATAGTGACAATCAGGTTCAGGCAGCGGAGTAGGTTATTAAAGTGGCACATTGAGAGCTTACAAGGTTTAGAGCTGATAGGATATACTCACAGAAAATAACGAAAAGCGGGAGCCTTTTGTCGCAGAATTAGAAAAAAATACAACCTTCCCCTGCCGACATTATCAACTGTCATTTTATAAATTGCAGATTAAAAAAAAAGTGCTTGTATCCCATTTATAAATGAAATGAATTATTAATATATTACCCAGCATATCCTTACTTCCTCTTTAAAGACCAGATTTGATCTGTAATGTGACATTTTCTTTCTGTTTTTTGCTTCCATTGCTCCACTGTGCTGCCACAAAATTGGTTAAAGAGTCGAACAATATCCTCAGTGCGCTGTTGTTTTCCTCCTTAAAGAGGTTTCCTCGACCACTTGCCACAGCTTCAGGGGCTTTGTAAAACAGTGAGTGTCCTCCTTTAAACCCATTTCTAATGATATCTTCTTGTTGTGGATAAACAATAAAGCAATAGCGTGAACTTTTGTGTGTTACCAGAAAACATGTCACTGTATCATAGTGCAATTCTATGAGGCAATACTCACACAAATTCATACGCATCTATTTCCTAGTCTTCATTCGGAAGAGATATTTATTGTCTTGCTATATAAACTGGTACCAAGTCCACCATCTTTAAGCTATGTAATAATAATGGATCCCCTTATAAATGCATACAACACCTGGCCTGTTTTCATTTGTAAACACAACGGCTCCATCGTACAGAAAAGCAGAGGCGAAGGATTGTATGGAGGTCAGCATTCTTACAGCATTTTCCAGATGCAGGTATTTTCTGCCAACGTTTCTGAACCACTGGCTGGTGGGAGTGATGCATTGTTGTGAATTCTAAGGATTGGCCTTGTCGTTTTCCTTATACTGCTGCCCATGAGTTTGGTATCATTGCGATGGTGTTATGCATTATATTCCGATAGGTTGATGTCCACAACATTTTTATGAGGATGTGCGAATGAAGGCATTGAACTTGAAAAAAACTCGATTTTGGAAAAAAACATGACGCCCTCCTTGAGGTCATTTCCTAAACTGATATACAGTAATAGGATAAGATAATCCTTGTTAATGTTTTCTCGCTTCTTGAAACAGTTTTATAGCTCCTACTGCACAATAACAGCTTAAAATCGCATTTTTTTTCCGATCTTGAATGTTTTCTAAAATTACATAGATTTTGATCAGTGGCATCTTCTGCAATTGTGATTTAAGAGTTTGATGAATGTCTTGGCAGAAAACACAACTTCGAGTCCGCGCCCTTTTCCACCCACACAAACCACTCCGCCACACCTGAGCCCCAATCCAACGGGGTCATCCTGTCTGATTAGACCGAGTCTGGTGTGAAGGGACCAGCTGGTGCGGTTGAAAAAAAGGCCTGAAGGAGTTATTGACCCATCTCAACTCTCACCCCCTCGCTCTCTGGCACACACCCTGGGCTGTGACCTGTGAAATAACTGCTACACTGGTGAGATTTGTTTCCGAGGGGCTCTATCAGCTCCTCAATGTGCCGTGAAGACAGGTGGGGATAATGACACGAGCAAAACAAAGCTATGGATTATATGCTGAAGCGCAATAAAGCGCAAAGTTTTTAACTCCCAATCTTATAGTTTTGGCTTCAGATCATTGTCAAGCAAATGGAGGGAGGAAGGCTTTGCTCCTGTCAAACGTAAAGAGGCACGTTTTTATTCAGTTTGCTGTTGTTGTTGAACAAACTGCTTCAGTCCTGAAATCAAAGGTCACCACGTTTCTTACAAGCGTTACAAGCGGGAAGAAATGAATTAGAGATGCAAGGAGGTCTCACTCTTAATAGGCACGCTGCTGAATATTCATGACGCTAAAAACACATCCAATTAACTTTATGAATTATTAATATTCATGATAAAAGCTGATGCATATGCATTTGCTCTTTTTGTTGGTGGCGTAAGTGCCACCGAGCGCGGTGGGCGCCACATCGGAAATCTTTCATGTCCCAGAAAGGCTGGAGGAGCACGGTTGTGTTTGTCCGCCTGCATGTTTACAACTCTCTTTCTGTCATCCATTTGCTTTTCTCTATCCCTCGTGTAATCTGCACCACGAGGTGCGAGCGGAGACATTAACTCGGAGCAGAAGCGTCTAGTGCAACAACTGGGAAACAAAATAGTGGGGTACATGCATAGAGATTTATATTTGGATGTGGGGTGGGTTAGTTTCTCCCCTCTCTCTCTCTCTATCTATCTATCTACCTATCTATCTATCTATCTATCTATCTATCTATCTATCTATCTATCTATCTATATATATATATATATATATATATATATATATAGAGAGAGAGAGAGAGAGAGAGAGAGAGAGATATGCTATTATTTATCAGTGTTGGGTTCTTCAGAGGATAGATAGATAGATAGATAGATAGATAGATAGATAGATAGATAGATAGATAGATGGATGATGGATGGATGGATGGATGGATAGATAGATAGATAGACAGACAGACAGACAGACAGGTAGGTAGGTAGGTAGGTAGGTAGATAGATAGATAGATAGATAGACGGATGGATGGATGGATGGATAGATAGATAGATAGATAGATAGATAGACAGACAGACAGACAGACAGACAGACAGACAGGTAGACAGACAGACAGACAGACAGACAGGTAGATAGACAGGTAGATAGACAGACAGACAGACAGACAGACAGGTAGGTAGGTAGGTAGGTAGGTAGATAGATAGATAGATAGATAGACGGATGGATGGATGGATGGATAGATAGATAGATAGATAGATAGATAGACAGACAGACAGACAGACAGACAGACAGGTAGACAGACAGACAGACAGACAGACAGGTAGATAGACAGGTAGATAGACAGACAGACAGACAGACAGACAGACAGACAGGTAGATAGACAGACAGACAGACAGACAGACAGACAGACAGACAGACTGACAGACAGACAGACAGACAGACAGACATACAGATAGATAGATAGATAGATAGATAGACAGATATATAGATAGATAGATAGACATCACATGCAATGAGAGTCACCCAATAACTACTAGAGGAGGAAACCGGAGTGCACAGGCAACACATTAATGCGTAGAAACTATAAAACTCCACTTTGAAAATGGCTGGGGATCTACTTGCTGCGAAGCTGAATCAGCAAACACTGACTTTATGATGCAGTTTTAGCAGTTTACTGCTTACTAAGTCATATGACAACTTTATTATTAGTCGGCCGGTCGCCTTATCATCGCTCTCTCTTAATACCAATTAGTTGAACTTCAACTTCGGCACAAACACTCGGTTATCTGCACTGTAATTATCTTCCCGCTGAATCCTTCAAGCTGACAACAGTGTTTTTGGCGAGGGAGAAGAAAGGAACCGGGGAGAAGGACGAGCAGAGCGGGCGGAGATCGAATGAGAAGATTAGATGGACACCGAGAGTGAAGGCAGGAGTGTGAGACAAGGGAGAGATAGATGAAGAGGGAGAGAGGGAGCGTGTTCCAGCGGCGAGCAGCGATAACAAATCGGCTATCTTGTTGAACCAGGCCATTGTCTACCTCACCTTAATGAACACACACACACACACACACACACGCTGGCTCTCTAACCACCTCACACAATCATGGGAAGTTAACAAGAGTCTGCTCGAGGGGAGACGGTCGCCGTGCGTCAGTAACACGTTACCATGGTAATGGACCTTTGATCTGATCCATGCTCACCTCCAACAGCTCTCCTGACTGCCACACACACACACACACACATATATATATGCATGCTTATTCCTTCTCAGAGGTGTGCAATGACACCAACCTGAAGGACATGAAATGGTTGTTCACTCACATTTGGTGACCACCCCCTCCAGTCGGATGATGTTTGGATGGTCGAACTGGCCCATGATTGACGCCTCAGACAGGAAGTCTCTTCTCTGTTTGTCAGAGTATCCGGCCTTCAAGCTCTTGATAGCGACGTAGATCTCCCGTTTTCCTTGAACACGCAGCCGACCACTGCACACCTCGCCAAACTCGCCTACACACACATTTACATACACATGAAAATTTTTCTTTTTTGGTCTGCTTTGCTTTCTGTGATGTACTTTAGTTGAATATATCATTTGGGTTTGACCCAGTCGGCTTAATAATTTTAAATTTGAGGACATTTCTTTGGAAGCATGCACGAATGCATTCTCTTCGCCAACTCACCCGCTCCAATGACTCGCTCGATTCGAATGTTGGAAGCGTCGATTTCCTTGGCGAAGTCTCTGACAGCCTGGTTGGGGTCTTCATAGGTGTGAGGATGGATGTAGGTTCTGCTGCCAGGAAGTTTGACTGTGAATATGGAGATTTAAGGAGTTTAAAGACTCGTTGGAATGAGAGGAAGGCGTACAAGTTTCGAGGTGTTTTTGTCCTAAGTTCGCCGTCGTACAATGTTTGAGAAAACTGTCACATCTTGCGGTGTGAAAATACGGTGAAAAGCGTGGGTATGAGAATGATTATATAATCAAACACATAACTTGTTTGCAATGGTGTTATAATGACTCACAGTTTTAACAGGAACCCATAAGGAGCTCGGATCAGCCAGCAAATATTATGCAAAAAATGGGAAGCAAATTGGTTTTCCTCCAATCGCATTTCCACCCAGACGGATGTCTGCGCAATGTATGTGCAGCGGATTATTTTATGAACTGGTTAGAGGACTACATCAAAGGTACTTTTGCTCCAGTGACGCAAGACATTTGCCTTGTTGAGAAGTCAATATTGTTTGTGGGGTTTATTGGTCTTCACCTCGGCCATGCTGGAACTGCATCTTCTCTTCATCTGGGTCCTGCTTGGCTTTGATGTATCCACAGTGCCTGGAAAAGGAAGTACAGACGGTCAACAATCCACACGTAAACACACGCAGACTGAGCAGATCACTGTTGATTCTGCGCGTTGGCTTTACTTTTTCAGCAGTTCCCGATTACTTAGATCAGGGAGTAACATCAGTCGACTGAAAAAACTCTAGATTTTTTTTCCTCCTATCCCCTGTGGTCATCACCACGTCCTCATAGTTTTGCACACATCAATGCCCCTCTCTACCCTTTGCCTCATACTACGGTTGGTGAGCTTAAAGATCGAGGCCAAGTATTGACAAATTGATCGAGTCACTGCTGGTGCCCAGCTGTGAGGCCTTGTTTAAGTTGCTCTGTTTCACAAACCAGATGATGAACCCGTGTACACCTTAGAGCGCGTATTCCTTGATGTGTTTATGTGTGTGGCTCGGAAAAAAAACAATATTTATTTTAAAAAGATGTTTGGTTTTAGATGTTAAACACAATTTATTGAGTTTTGAAATAATAGCTGTGTCACTCGACAAAAGGTACGATTCACTAATGTTGCTGTTTATTGCAGATTTTATTTATGAAAAGGTTTGCAAATTTCTAATGTAATAATGTAAAAGTTTATGATAATAAATACACGAAGGTAAGGAGAGAAGGTTTTCCAATGCTACCTGCGCTGCATGTGTGTAGCTTTGCCGCTACTTTTCATATACACACTTTGTGTTGTGTTTTATCAGGAAAAAAGCGGGAGTAAGCGCAGTCAAAAAAAAGTCTATTATAAATCATACGCAACAGCAAACCTTGAGAGCTAAAATAACTTTATGGTCTTAAATAGACTTATCTGAGCAGATAGCACATCAAGCAGAGTGCCTTGTTTCTATCGTCAAAAGCATCTATCCTCCCTAACAGACTTATCTAAACTGGCTTTATATATATGTTGGATAGAAGAGTCAATGCTCTGTTTCTTAAGAACAGTGCACATAACAGGTCAGTTGCTTTCAGAAGTCATTTTTTAGACTCTGGATTAGAGAGGACTAGAAAGAGAGGTGGTCTTGTTTGGCTCTTTAATCCTTGTGTTGATGTTACACAGCTGAACGCTCGACGGAACCCAGACATCAATAGCTCGTCCGGGGAATAACACCCATGGGGACACATAAGAGGTACAGACCGGACACTGGTATTCGGGGATAAAAGGGAGGAGGCATAATTATCTCAACAGCATCTGGGGGGGGAAAGGGGTGTCACCTGGTTATCAGCTGGGATCACGCCAGTTGAACACCAAGGGACCATCATTACCCCCATGACACACTCTGCGCTTTAGGGCATGTGTTGGGAACATATGGGCAACGGGGTCTGGGGTCACACCTCTGCTCCCGCTGTGATAATCCCACGGGTGCCACCGACCAAAAGCAGACTTAAAAGCAGATCTCCATCGCTGCTGCCTGTGTGTATCTGGGTGCGTGGCTGCGGATACAAGCCCCGGCGTCTGATGGGAAATGAACACATTTCCATAGTAATTACAGAGCGACTCCTTTCTCCTCTCCAGTTAGAGGTGTCATGAATCATTAGCTCCGCCGTCTTAAACATTGCACAAAACCTGACGCGGCCGCGGCTCCTGATTTGTTTCCCGTCCTGTTTCCGCCGTCAGACAAATACAAGTGACCACTGACGTGACTCATCACGCGGTGAATGAGCCAGGTTTTTACATCTGGTGCAACACAAGTTTAATAAAGCTAGACTGAAGGAACAACATCGCCATCACCACACGTAACAGAATCTTAAATGTCTTTCATTTACCATTTGTCTGAGCCGTTTCTAACCTTTTATTTCTCCGTGAACGACCTTAGCTATTTAAATAAGCCTCCTCAAGGTTCCTTTCCGGACGTGAAGGATGAGCTGAGCAAAATAATAAAAGCAGTTCTTTGACATCAACGACACGTTTCCCATGATAGATTACACCCTTCTTCATGTATGTCAAACTTGATTCATTCCCCTCGCTCGCTGTCCACATCAGATACTTCAGCTTGAAAGCAGAAACAGCACAGGTGTAATTACCATTAGCGAAACTGAACCTGCGTGTGAGAGTTTCCAGTTCTGGCACGAAATAACAGGCGCCTAATGAAGAGCACTGCTGCTGTTGATGTTGGTGATTACGCCGCTGTTTTCCTGCTGGGAAATGTCCAAATGTGTTGTCAGTGAACAATCGCCACGTCATTCCGTCCAACTTCCTTGAAAATCCAGCGGCTTATTTACCGGCTTCCAACTGCACGCCTTCTTCATAAATAAACCCAAAGCAAGCGGTTATACTGACAGGTTAAACCTTAAATTGGGATATTTTAAAATACTTTTATTTACAACATGGCTCAAGATATCATCAGCAGCAAGCACTTTCTTTACCAAACGGAAAGCCACTGTCTTTTGTTGAAGGTTTTCCAAGCAACTGTAGTTCGTAAAAGATTGTCAACACTATGGATGCGACCGCGATGTGTCTGGATAGGATTTAGCAGGCAGATCGCAACATTGACCTTCATGAAAAATTCTGACATGTCAGTAAAGCTATTTAGTTTGTTTTTTTATTTATTTATTTCCATGTGAAAATGTGGCCATCTTGTATTTTTATTTATTTATTTCTTTTGTGAGCGTTACATTATTTACTCAGTCTTACTGGGCATCAAAATCAAGTTTGCAGTTTTAGTTTAATGCTAGTGTGAGATCACAAGCCCCAACTGTAGCATCAACTTGACTATGGTTTTGGACAGAGCTGAAGTGGCAGTAAGAACTGAAGAAAGATGTGCACCTTTTTCACAATTGCGACTCATATGTCTCCAGTGTTGGTATGTCGAATGTCTTTCATAAGCCGCTTCATACGTTGTCACGGTGTGAGCTATTGCTGCTCCATTTTGCTCTCAACGCAACACGCGCTCCGATAACTGTACATGTAAGTACACACTCCCGCACAAATCACACAGACAGACACACACTAATGGACTCTGATATCACCATCACCCCCGAGCCTTCACCTTTCTCTCTGTTCCACTCCGGCGGGGACAACAGGCTCTCCCTGTCCTCCAAAGCCACACACTCCACATTTGCATATCAATTTACTTTTTAATATAATACTCTGTCACTCGAGACCCATTTGTCATCCGGCTCGCAAGCCTCCACCTTCATAAAGCGCCATCCATTTATTATAGTTGGCCGAGTCCCTCCCCGATTTTGCTCTCTTTTCCTGTCATTCTCTCCTTTGCCTCCCTTTGTCTCTCCTGTGTATTCTTTTATTTCACCAACTCTTCCATTAAGTTTAGACGTTCCTTTCTTCCAATAAACCGCAGTTTGTCTCCTGTCTAATGTTTCCATCCATTTAGCCGACATTTTCTTTACTCGCTTTGTTTTTTTTTTTTTGTGTCCTCTAAGAGAAGGAAGAGTCGACACAAGGGGCTGGAAAGAGAAATGAAGGGAGAGAGAAAGAGAGAGTTGGAGATGGGAAAAAAGAGTGCTGACAGGCAAGAGCGAACAATGGGGGTTCGAGCCTGCATACCAAGTAACATGCAATCACATGGAGGGGAGGCACAGCCATAGGAACAGAAACCCACCGGGTAACATAACGCATGTGGACAGGCGGCGTTTGTGCAGCGGGAAGACGGACGAAACATAAAGAAGCGTCGAGTAACGGTACTTTTTGTAAGGGGCTGGATCAAAAGAAAGAAAACAGTCAAGGTTACTTCTTCTCCTGTTGGACGAGGAAGCAGGTCTATTGTGCTTTAAAGAAGCAGCAGATGGAGAAGTGCATGGAAAGGTGCCTTCTAATCTGCAGGTGAAGCTCACATCTAAAGAGAGTCTGCTCCGTGACACCCATGGTATTTTGCGATACAGGAGTGGTGATACGACACATTGCGATACTGTCTCAACAATGCACTGTAAGTAGTGCCACCTTTCTGAGGGGAAAACTCAGATAATGCAGTACAATATGTGCATGAAAACAAGCTTTTTGTTGTGACGTCAGTCCACTCACAGTTAAATTTCACCCGAAACAAAATAACCTGTCACAGCAGCAGCAGCGTATCCAGGTGCGAATGTATGAAATAAAATATAATGTAGCCGACTTTAAAAAAATATTGTAAAAGTATTGTGATATTTAATGTGAATGTAATATTGTGCACTCAAGTATTGTGATATTGGAGTGTGTTGATATTTTCTTACACCCCTATTGTGTATTGGTGTAAAGAGATCTCTATTCTTGACCCCAAAGGATGAAATGGGACCATGGTGCGAGCCAAAAAACCATGTGCTGGCGCCTTCCTTGCATGATCCAGTGAGAGGCTCCGCTACACTCCTGGCACGACCGGGTGCATAGTAGCTAGTCATTAAGTCCAAGTCGCCCTCACTTTGCGTGGACCAAGTGGCTGGGATGAGTTTCATCTTCAACTGCAGCAGCAACCTTTTCTATGTTCTCTACCGTCCCTCATCATTAAGCAATGTGCTTTCACGCTCAATTACATTTACAGCCCGACAGCTCGGTGCACAACCGCACAAACCCTCGGTGATAAGCTTCTGATAATCACTCGCTCCGCCGTAGTCTCATAAGTATATTAGCGCAACAGCAAAGTTCTTATCAGAATTGTCAGCGGAGCTATTAGGGAGCCATTTTAAGACGAGGGAAGCATTTAAGCAAGCGAATGTAAGTTGGTTTGGAGTCAGAGCAGGGAGTACCTAAAGTGATGAACATAATAGCAACCTTAATGTGTGCTTTAAATTCAGGCACGCGACAAGTCAAGTGACAATTGGCACGGGAGAGTAGAAAGTTTTGGGACTCACATACCGCGAGGTCAGTTTGAGGTCTCACAATGAAATTTGTATTTTTGGTGATGATGATGATGGTGAGTCAAGCATAAGCAAGAACCTTATACAAAAACAAATATATATATATATATATATATATATATATATATATATATATATATATATATATATATATATATATATGTTATTTTGAGTTTTTTTTTTCAGGAAACTGTCAAAAAAACCTCATATCATATTCTGTAAAAAAAAAAAATATATATATATATATATATCATGATATAATGAGTATCACTTTTGGGAGCAGTGGATGTGAATTTGTAGGTCCATCACCAATAAGATGAGAAAAAATGGAAAAAAAAAAAAAAATATATAGAAGCTAAGTCCGTGGTTAGAACACTGGTCCTGACAATGACCGGGCATATTTCTAGTTGAAAATATTTATATTCGCGTCTATGTAGATGGAGCTAGGTGCCACTTACGCTGTCAAATTCCGCATACATATTTTCTGATGTTGTTTACTGTAAATGTGTCTGTAGTAAGCAGAAATTTGTTGGAAAAAGGCAGATAAATGGTGAATCTAGAGTTGTTATAAAGTTTGAGCATCTTTAAAATTACTCTTTTTTATTTTGCAGTTCTCTATACTTTCATATGCTGATAGAAGTGGGCAGCGATAGAATGTCTTGAGCTGGAATCAAACCAGCAACCTACATGCTATGCTGACTTGACATCGAAACATTAGACTAGTAGAGTGATATATTTCTGTCGGGCCCAGACAGGGGGTGTCAAAAGTCCGCTGATGGCCCACTGGCCTCCCAGTGAACCTCAAGACTCATGACGCACAGATAAACCCCTGATACTGTCAGGCGGAGCAGCCTTTAATAGCTCCAACCTTTAAAACTGCAAGTGAACAACGCTGTTATGAAGAATAACCTTGGACTTGCTTCAACCTGAGACATGGCGCTGAAGTAGTCGCCTTTCATTTGGAACATGGACGGTCACTCTTTATAAGATGAACTGCTGGAGGACAGGCGGGGAATCTCATACATTCTCGGACATGGAAGGGTCAGACAGGATCCGATGCTGCCGCACACTCATTCACAAACATATTATCCTCAGTTTTTCATTTCCTGCCTCGCCACATTATTTTCCCTCCGCTAATCAAAAAGACTAGAAAAATGAAATCAGTAAAACATTAGTCACCCCTTCAGCATGACACAATGAAATAACACATCTATCCTCCCTTTGCACACTGTCTCATTTCCCCCCGGTACCACACACATGGACACACACAGCCCCGCTCCGGGCGTCTGCCGCCATCATTACTCATGATAATGGTGATTCCATTTAATATCAAGCTATTAAATGAAATATTATCACTGGGAGCGAAATCAATGAATTCAATTCACTCATTATTTCACAACAAAATGGTGCGGCGCTTTCCTCCCGAAGATGCGTTGGCCGCCCGCCTGCTAATAAACCCTACCGTTTAAAATTCTGATGCTGGATAATTCATTAAGAGCCGAAAGAGCATGGAAACAACAAGCCGAGGCTCTCGCGCCATCGACCCGACACTCTCTGACCGCACTGTAAAAAGATTTACTCGGCGCCGGCTAATTGTTCCAATGATTAGCGGGAGAGTTATGACCACTAAATCTGTCGGTTTCATTAACGCTCAGTTCGGAAACGTTGGTAACGGTATGCAGACCGAAAATAGCAACACCTGCGACGAAGTGTACCTTGACGTGGCTAATGCTGCGCCGCCGGATTAGCTCATGCTTGTACCATCCAATAAATGTATTTCAATGAGCTATAAACCGGTTTGAATGTGTCTAACGTTTATGGGACATTCGGTCAATCTCAATAAAACATCTGCTCATTTGCATTTGCACCTGTGGCGACACGTGTTCCGGACTTTCTGCAGACGACGCGGTATCCAGTTTAGCAGCATTAATTCACCTCTTCCCAGCAACACGTACAAATCTGTTTAATAACCGCACACACGCGTCATCGCACATATGCACGCACACCTTCCCACACTTGGTCTGTTTTGTATTGTGCGCCAGCTGCCAAATCGTCGTCGGCGTGTTTGTCATTCAGACAATAGCACCCACGACAGGGACACTTATTTGGAAGATTTTTCGTGTTGTCAATTTCACACATTTTGGCAGACGTGGTTGTGTTATTGTGTCTTAGCTTCTGTTTTAATTTAAAAACAACAGTTTCTGATGTTCTCCCAAGTGTTTCTGGGCGTTAAACAGGACTAGGAATGTGAAGTCATTTTTAAGATAATACACTGAAACTACATGAAAACATGACCTGTGAGTTTATTGAACTACGAAGGGCAAGTACGAGTGAAGACCTTGGTGGAAATATAAGACGGAAAGAGATCTGAATAACAGGAAACAGGAGGAAAGAAAGAAGTCATTAGAAAAGACATTATGTATAATGATATGATTTTCCAAGGGAGATATGATAGACAAAAATGTTTAAAGAATTGGTTGGACTTGATTTAAAAAACCTGAATAATTTGAGAATTTTCTGACAAATGAGATTAGATTTTAATATTTGATATGAGAGGATGAAGGTGGATGATATTTTTTGTGCGTCTTTTATAAAGTTTTATATATACATATATATACATATACATATATACATATATATATATATATATATATATATATATATATATATATATATATATATATATATATATATATATATATATATATATATATATATATATATATATATATATATATATATATATATATATCTCCCGTCCACTTATTATGAATATTTTGGTTATGACGTGACTGAGTGAGTAAATCAGTATATAAATTTAAAGTTATTAAAAATATTAAAATGCTAAAAGCAACAAACAAAAAAACTCAAAAAGAAAAAAAAAAAAATTAAAATAGCACTTGAAAGAGAAGATTCAGATTGAGATTTCTGGTTTGACGTTGTGCATACCGGGTCACACACTGCCTGTTTAGGGGCCGCACAAAGCCAAGGTCCATCTCTGATAGCTCAGATCCTGTTTAGATAATATCTTGCAGCACTCTTGGCTGAAAAGCTGGAGAAACTCACCAGAGAAAACCTTCTTTTCACCACCGCGGTGTGATAATGTCTCACCTCTCGGAGCAGCCCTGAACAATTCTGTTTATAATATTTCATCCCTGGCAGTTACCTCACAGCTTTGTTCCACAAGATTTTCCATCCAGGACAAAACAAGGACTTCAAGTAAAGTAGGTCAGTGATAAGGAAAAGGAAGATATCCTGTAAGAAAGGAACCCTTTCCTTCCGTTACTGTACTCGCCTGATTTGTGGGAGAACTTATCACGGTTCCATTATATTTTGAAAGTAGAGTTCTCCTGCCAGCATGAGGAGAGCTGCTGTCAAATCCAAAAAGCTTTCACAATACTCAAGAGGTAGAGATGGAGCGATTCCCTCTCTCTAGCAGAAACCTGAAAAACTCTTTCTGTACACACCCACGGAGTAAAATAAGAGCTTGTCATGCTCTCCAATGTCCCGCTGTTTAACATCTGTTTTTTGTCTGTAATAACTTGATACGCAGCTTTCCACATTTTTGTACATTATTGTTGTGATGGAAAGATGTAGTGCGCATTTTACTGCAATATACGTACAATAAGCGGCTACTTTTTTCTCGCGGTCTGAACCCTGCGAGTATTTTTTCATCATTCAGTCTCCATTCCCTGTTTTCAAAACTAGTTCAGAAGTGATCCTCATGCATTTTTAAGCACCACTGACCTCTCTACGGTGCTGACAGCACCACTGCACCCGCGGTTTATGTTTGAGCAAGATCTATTTTCCTTCTTAAATTTTGTGGGTGTGGCTAATATACCTGTGCGCTCTATAATCCAGAATTTACGGTACTTCAGTTGATAAAGTGATTTGAAACCACAAATCTTATCTTTTGCAGTCATTCGTCTTGAACTTCCTATTCATTTTCACTGTGAATAGTATTATATGTTTTGTAAAATCGCTGTAGAGCAATTGAGTTTTGATGTAACTTTATAAGATCTTGACGCTCCAACGACTATTGTGAGGCAAAAGGGACGACGTTATTGGAACAAAAAAGCCATCTGCTGAATCCACTGTTATGCCAGTGACTTTGCTTTTCCCCATCACTCGCACCTGCCAGCCTGCAAAATCACCGCCTGGAGAACCAGATCAGCAACTTTGCACTGCCGAACGTGCACTTGTGGAACTGTAATGGCAGTCGCACAACAATAACCGCTGCGATTTGTCAGTGCCGCGCCGTGTCTGAGGAGCGTTTGTCGCTTTTTCATGTTTCCCCTCCTGTGGTAACAATAGCATAACAGTGGCATGCTAAATGTGACAGAACACAATGACCTGCAAATCAGCCGGTTTATGAGGCAGCGCTGTTTAGGGTGCTGCCAACGACGGCTGCGAGGGTTGTTTATGTGGCCGAACGCGCGTTGCAATTTTATAGAACGGTGGTTGAAAAGGTGGTCTGGATTGTGCGGTGAATGGGAGTGATGCCTTTTGGGAAGAATGGAGCCAACAGTTTGGCATTAAGTGAACAGTTAAAAGAAAACCCTCGATGTGACGTTGAGTAGTTGACTGGGCTTTACCCCAATTTTATGCAACGGAACAGGAAATGAGCAGCAGGAAGTCAGAGGAGCATTGAAATTGAACGTGATGGAGTGGTGAGAAATCTAAGAAGGGACCAGCAGTGAAAGGGATCTGAGGCTGATTCACAGGAAGAAATGAGAGGTTTAATCGAAGAGATGAGAAGAACATGGAGTCCTGATTTATTTATTTTTTTCAGATGCTCTCACCACGCTTGTTATTACGATGCGACCATTCCACGCTCCGGAGATGAAGCTTGAAAGCGTGAGCTCAATATCTAACTTTGTGTTGAGGTGAACCAGCATAAAAGTTACTTGTCAGAATATATTAAACTACATTGCAAAATGTTCATTATCACCGCACACAACGCTCAGGTTCGCTCATCCAAAGCTTATCCACTAGGTGTTCGCTTCTCCACTTGGGTGGGAGCATTCCAGCTGAGAATCCCCACCTCTGACCCACATGTGAAGATCCTCCTCCATCCTTCTTTATTGCTCGGTGACTTAGAAAGATCAGAAGGTTGCAGGCGGTTGAACCAATGCTGCGTCGAGTTCTGACGCCCCCATTAACCAACAGTGAGCTGGAATACTATACACACTAGTTCAGAAGTAAAACTCACATCTCGCCCTTCATCCAGTCATGTTCCTCCAGCCCCACACATTCTCCCAGGCAGTGAAGATGTACTTCTCTCTCCGCTGTTTTCTATCACCCCACTTCCGAGCTAATACGTTCTCATTTCATCCTCCGCTTCTGTCGCTCCGTCGCCACTCTTCTGTCCATCTTTCAGCCCCCTCCAGCTCCACTTTTGTCTCTGGAGTGACGCTGCTTTGATCTCCGCGCGGCTGCGCGCACGCCGCTCTTCCACACATGACAGATGTGCAGATGTTATTTAATAGAAAGCAGCAATCAACACGACTTCCTCTTAAGTGGCCTCACATCTAAATGGAGGAAAGATAGATGGGGGGGGGGCGAACGCGGGGCGTGAAATTGATGGCGGAGCATCGACCCCTCTGTAAAACCTAGTTAACACCTCGCAGCCTGTGAAGCTGATTAGTACGTGACATCATATGTTCCGCCGCACCATTTTAGCAGCTTGTTTTCTTCCCTATAATTAAAAACACACACTTGTGAGTTTGCTGTTTTACACATGTTTTGGGAGGCGTGTCGGCTTCTCTTCCACAGATGAGACTCTAACTGATTACATTCTACTGGTCAATAGTGAATAGAGCACTCAGCCTGAGAAGCAATCACCTGAATCAATACTAATCTTTTTAGTGTGCTTTTCTTATTTTAACTGAAGGCTGATCAAGTCCAGCTCATCGAGTACAAACACCAAGTTATAGGGAGGTTAAATCACATGAATCAGCAGGCACTGCGGCGGTTTGCAGCCGAGTGTGAAGCGGCCGGGATGAGGATCAGCACCTCCAAGTCTGAGGCCATGGTTCTCCACCGGAATAAGGTGGTTTGCTCTCTCCAGGTCGGTGGAGAGTTTTCTTGCCCCAAGTGGTGGAGTTTAAGTATCAGGGTCTTGTTCTTGAGTGAGGGAAAAGGGGAGCGTGAGATTGATAGACGGGTTGGTGCAGCAGCAGTGATGCGGTCGCTGTCGTGGTGAAGAGGGAGCTGAGTCACAAGATGAAGCTCTCGATTTACTGATCGATCAACGTTCCCACCTTCACCTATGGTCACAAGCTTTGGGTCATGACCGAAAGGATGAGATCGCGGATACAAGCGGCTGAGATGAGTTTCCTCCGCAGGGTGGCTGGGCGCACGCTTAGAGATAGGGTGAGGAGTTCAGTCATCCAGGAGGAGCTCGGGGTGGAGCCGCTGCTCCTCCACATCGAGAGGAACCAGCTGAGGTGGCTCGGGCATCTGATCCAGATGCCCCCTGGACGCCTCCCTGGGGAGGTGTTCCGGGCATGTCCTACCGGGAGGAGACCCCGGGGAAGACCCAGGACTCGCTGGAGAGATTCTGTCTCCGGTCTGGCCTGGGAACACCTCGGGATCCCCCGGGAAGAGCTGGAGGAGGTTTGTGTGGATCGGGAAGTTCGGGCTTCCTTGCTCTAAATGCTGCCTCCGCGACCCCCTGTATTCCTTTCTTCCCTCTCCTTTTGTTTCTGGTCCCACAGAGCAGTCCTCCAACTCCTTTCATCTTCGAGCCTCGCACCAATTGGCATTCTTTTATTTTCCCTTGCTGCCTCTCATCTCCTCCTCCTGCTTCTCTTTGAGATGGAGTATTAACAGCAGCCTAACCTTCAAAGAGAGTGATCATAGAAGGTCTGAGCTGCTCACATGCAGTCTTCGCTACGGCTTTGGCGGCACTATAAATGTCATAGTTGAAGTATCTGCTTCAGCTTGGGGAGCGAGGGGGATACTGCAGAGTAAGTAGGAGGTTTTGCCGGTGTTGCATGTGTGTTTAACCCAGTGTGTGCTTGTTTTAGGGGGGAAAACGTTACTTACCTCCCACTGACAACGAAACAAGTCACCAAAAAGATCAGGAGGATGATGCCACCCGCGATAGACACGGCCAATATAGTCGATTGGTTGGGGTCTCCGATTGCCAAAACATCTACGAACAGGACAGTACAAAGAAACACATGAGCACTTTTTAAAATCTTTTTCTTTCTTTGGTTCATATACAGCATCCTTGAAGTCCATTGGTTGTCTTCCTCTACTCTTTTGAACTAGTATCAAACGGTCCTTTCTCAACACATCGTCTGTCTATGCTGACCATGAAATATGATGGAAAAAAATCAGGTGGTGATTCTTGTGGTGCAGATGATGATAGAGTGTTGAAACTGAAAAATCCTGAAACTAAATGATGCAACTAAAAGTTCATTCAGCTCGCCTCCTGCATCACCACAACCATGCAACAAATTCTTACTCCCAAGGTGTCACACATTGGCTTTTTCTTAGGTTTCACTTTTGAAATTCAATGTGAAATTGGTATGAATGGCACCGGATACAATCATCAGCTGCACTGACAGTGCGAACCTGCTGACATCATGAGTGAAGCGCATAGCCTTATCAGCTGCGTTATACCATCTAAAGTCAATGTTTTTGAACTGCATGTAGGAGGGGAAACATTCAGGTCAATATGCACTGGCAGATTTATGTGTGTGGATGCCAAAGTACACTTTACAATCATGATTTTTGAAGCCTTGTGAGAGAGAATTTGTTGTTTTCATCCCCAATTTTCCAGGCAAATTCACTCTCAACGCACCATAGACCACTGGATTGTCTTACAGCACAATCTTATAACAGACAGGTGTTTGCCGTAGCAAAACCAGGACAAAAACAGTCAGATCATTGGTATGTGTTGCCCGCTTTAGTCACTCCCAATGAGACTGGGGATCCACTTATCTGCCCCTCGCTCTGCTTCCGGCCTTTGTGTCAGATTCTATACCATACATCATGGCAGGGCTCCAAACACTGCAGTAAAGCTTCTTTCTGATGCTCTTCAGTCGCAGAACAGTGCGACATTTATTGTCGAATTTCGGTAAAGTGAAAGCTTCCAGCAATAAAATATTAATTTAGAGAGAGAGAAAAATAAACCGCTGTGTGGTTAAAAACTCTCCTCCTCTTTGGCACAGCAGCGACAACATTGGACATTAAAGTCCGCAGCTATCAGAAATAAAACGTTGCACACAGAAAACTCTTTATAAAGAGGCATCGATTTCACGTCGCAAACGTCACCATCCTTGCTCAGAAATAAATGCCCCATTAATATGGCTTAGCGAAGCACGGCCGGATTTGTAAAACTCTCTGCGCCAAACTGTGTCTGTGTGCGTGCTGAGGAAGCAAACGGACGCCCGAGGCAGGCATGCGGAAGCATTGATCTTCCATTACAGTCACTGGCACGCGCTCAAATGCATACACACATCTTCAGTGATCAATAGCATTGATGTGATCAGCTAATGTTGATATGAATGATCGGGGGTCGCCTGCCTCACTGTTTCACAGCACTGAACTTGACTTTGAAGTTTAGAGAAACTACCCAATTGCTCTCCGACACACGAGTGGCATTCAGATCAATGGATGTGATGCAGAACTGTTAAACAGAAACAGCCCTGCAATATGAACGCTCTTTTTTTCAAAAGCGCTCGGCCAATATGGAGGCGTTAACCAGCTTTATTCTGCATACTACAGAGCTATACATCCACCCATTGATCCGTCTTTCTGTCAGGGAATCAATGCCAGCTTTGAAGAGCACATTACCGGGTCGCATGCAGCCGAAAACCCCTCATGCTTGTACGGTAATGAAGTGATAATGAAAGTGGATGACGGTGAACAAAAGAAAGAAGGGTGAGTCAGAGAGTTTGAAAACAAGATGACAGAGATGCTAATAGAAAGCCGGCAGCCAGACAGGAGCCACGGCAGGCGCGGTCGAACAGAGTTTGCTCTGTAACTCATAATTCTTTTCAAGCATAAAAGGTGGGAATATTGCTTGTTTCTGAAGTTGAAGAAGTGAATCAAGCCTAGTGTTGGTTCAGTTTTCAGTTTTATACTCATTGATTCCACAGAAAAGATTGTATGGAGCTTGAAGGACTTTGAAGGACGAGAGAGAATGAAGTCGATAAATAGAGCTGTGAATGGAAAGATTATGTGTTATGGTAAATGCATGGTGGCCATACCTTTTCTTCTTGAATTCTCCTTACTGTTACTGAATAAAACTGATTTATTTCACCATGTCTTTTGGTGTCCTCGAATTGTTCAATCAAAGGCATAATAAATGGACTGAATTGTCCTCCATCCATGAACCTCACTGGTGCTTTCACATTTTTTTTATACCATGTTATTATTTAAATTAATTACTATCATATTGTGCATTTTTTTATTCCAATTCCAATTACTTACTTTTTGTAATAAACTCTTTTTTTTATTATGTAGTCACTATCACTTTAAAAACTATTTTTTTGTCGTCAGCTTTTCATTTCCCAAAAATATTTGGTGTGTTACAATAATTTAATATGTTTAATAGGTCAAAATGGCTCACGTTGGCCTTGTCAGACATAAAAAATCAAATTTCAGTTTAAATATTATTTATCTGTTGCTTTATTTCAGAAGACAGAGCGGAAAACACTTCTTTACCTTCGTGGCTAGTCTCCAGTTCGATCTCCCCACCGTAGCTCCCATAGCCTCCGTCCGTCTTCGCCCGCACCAGGAACACATAGGTGGTGCCAGGTTTCAAACCATCAACCGTCATCATGTTGGAGCGAGTCTTCAAGACAGTGTAGTTCTGCTCTCGCTGGTTCTGCAGAGAAGACAGGATGCTGTGTATTACTAAGATATTACACTCACACAGATGAAAACATTAAAATGTAAAACGGAAAGTTTGCCCGATTTATACTGCAATAGGCCGGTGTATTGAGCGAGGCGACAGAAGTAATAGAGGAGATACCTCAAATTCAATAGAAACGTCTCCCGAGAAGAATGAATACCTTTGAATTTGTTCATCTCCATTTAGCCACAATTATAGTTGAATGACGTCAAGCCCCAAATCTTATCGCTTCTCCACTCGGGGACCATAAGCAGTTACTTACCACGACTCTAGTTCATTGACTTCTTATGGTATTGACTGCATTATGAGTGTTGTGTGTGTGTGTGTGCGTGCGTCGAGGAGGAACAAAGTGTGTGGAGCAGTAAGCCGACTCCCTGCAGCGAGTAATGGAAGACAATGCAACATGGATTAGTGCTATTTTACTGCTAATGCCTGACAACACACAGACATGGAGGCTTAATTTCATCACCTTAACCGTGCTTTACGAGCTTTGTTAGACAGATGTGTGCTTAATTGGCTTGGTGTGAGCAGTGGGGGAGATGGGAAAGTGAGAGCGTGAAGGAGAGGATAACATCATCAAAGACATGTTGCCCGCGGTAGTAACATGGTCAGGTTCAGGCTTCTGAAGTAGACGCCGTCGACTTGTTGGGAACTGCGAATGTTAACCAGGGAAGCTCTCACTCATTAAAAATATCTAGACTGCGGTCGAAAAATCGGACTATTATTATTCTTTCTGGATTATTATTATTATTTTATTACTATGTAGCAGTTTGAGTAAGTAAGTAAGTGTATCGAGTGGTCTCACAACACCACTTCATTTCCACTATTTACACACATGTTCTGGCCATATACATTAACCAGTGACTGCTACTGTAGCCATAACCTGTTCCAAAGTAGCTAACAAAGTAAAATAACTTCCACCCATTGACAGATAGTTTCACTGTTATGCAGTTTTCAGATGGATTAAATAAGGTCCCAACTGAAACCAAAATTGGGCCCAATCTAAGGCCCACATCGGCAGCATTCATCGCAGAAATTTGACCAATAAAATGCAACTCTCGCATTAAGCAAAGCGTCTGCTAGAAGAGTTGACTTTGCAAAACATTTTTTTATACCTCAGTAACGTAACCATGAAAAACAGTGGTAGGAAATTTGGGCTTTTCTGCCTTAAAGTAGGGTAGCTCTATTGCACAGCTCAGACGCCCAGCAAGCAAGTGTTCGTATTTTCAAGTTTTTTTAATGTAGGGCATGGGGGCCACATGCGATCCTGTGCCTGTATCCATCCGGCCCTCATGAGCTCAGAAAGAAACTATGAAACTACTCATTTATATATGGCCACCGCGAGTGCATTTTAACAGGATTTTCCTTGTCGACCAATGTCACTCACAGATTATATATTGTACTGTTTACCTTCTTTATCATCGTCGGAGGGCTGCATGTAGCCCTGGAGCCACACTATCTGTTCTACATTTATTTTGATATAAGATTCTAGGCTTAACTTTATGCTTGTTGTACTCCATTAAGTTTTGTAACATGAAAGAATCCATGTTTCTCACTTTTTCATAGTAGGTGACCTCATACTCGACAATCGCACCGATGGGCCTCTCTGGTCCCTGCCAGGCCAAGGTCACGCTGTCCTTGCTCCTTCGCTCCTTCAGCACCACATTTACTGTGGACACACACAAAGTAAAAATGAGCCTCACGAAAGAAAGATCAAACAGCGAGATGACATTGAGAAGATCAATGTGTGTTATATACTGTGTGACAGTGTGTGACTGTGGATGTTGAGCTTCACAACTTGCATGCGTATTTCCAGATAATTCACTCAGCCAACAAACATCCGCGACGAAAACACTGGAGTGAAAGTGATGCGGCACAGCTGCGGTTTTACAT
Source organism: Synchiropus splendidus (assembly GCF_027744825.2). Taxonomy (NCBI): domain Eukaryota; kingdom Metazoa; phylum Chordata; class Actinopteri; order Syngnathiformes; family Callionymidae; genus Synchiropus; species Synchiropus splendidus. The sequence goes on along the minus strand of NC_071346.1, from coordinate 7,790,320 downwards.
TTTACATAATGCTGCCTGTTTTATTCCTCTTGTTTCTGTGTTGAAGGTCAACAACCTCATCAATCTCAGTGCCCCAGAATACATGTTTCATAAATACTCTCTTCAAGTCAATGAACTCTCATTCAACCTCAAATGACCCTTCCTACATGCCAGTGGTATTTATGAGATCGCCAATAACAAGCGCTGGATCTGAGATTGGTTGTCTCGTCCTGCGAACATTTTTAATCCGTTGGGTCCCTTAGGCAGGAAAGCAGTGGGAAGCAGCAGGAGAGCTCACTTTTCTAGCTCCATTGACCCAAGAAGCTACATATTACAGACTTATATAGATATTTCTTGGGCAGAGGTTGAGGACCTGGAAGGTTAGTTTGATATGCTATTGAAGGACTGTTTTATATTGTTGTTATTGTGTTGTAAAACGTGGTGTAGTACACATCCCTGGCCTATGGGTGGCGTTGTAAATAGCATAAAGACATTTATGTGGACCATTGACAAGGATGGTGAACTATAAAACCTGGCTTGAAGTGTACCCTTTAATTCATTACCATCTGTGCCTATTGTTTTGGACATTTTAAGGTTCACAATCCATCCAGAACCATTTAATTTAAATACTAGTATTAAGGTTAATGTGCGCCTGACCCAGTTGTTGGTTGACCACTGTTCTCTCTACACCTCATTAGAGCAGTGCAGCGGAGTCTATAGAATATAAGAGAGTCAAGTCATAACATAAGAGCTGATCATTAGTGTGTTTTAATGATCTGCTCCGACACGGACCTGTCTGTGAGGTGGTGACATTCACCACAGCTGTTCCTCTGGGCGAAGCACTCAAGTCGGAAACGCCGTTCTGGCTCTCGATGGTGAAGCTGTAGTTGGAGTCCGGCTGCAGGTCTGTGACCAGCACGGTGGCCGACAACAAGCCGAACTGCCTCGGCACGAAATGGACGCTGCTTCCACACGGGGTGCATTTCTTGCCGTCGCCCATGCACCTCCTGCAGTGGATGCTGTAGGTGATGTCGCCACGGCCGCCCGTGTCCCGCGGGGGAGACCACTCCAGCGTGGCACACGTCTCGTTCACTGTGGAGATGGGATTTTCCGGAGCAGACGGAGGACCTGCGGGAACAAAGGGAGCTCGGCTAAATCTAAAATAGTTATCTTAAATATGCCCATCAACATTGTGTCATAGCATCCATTGTCAAATGACCAGGAAGAAAGTACCTTCCCAAAACGCACTGCCTCAGTTGAATCTCATATAACAGATACCGTATAAGAGTGTAGGGTTGTCAGAAAATACATATTTTCCTGTTTCTCCTCAGGCTAGTAATATACAGTTCTCGACCACAATATGTTCCAGACGGCCGTTCGAGAAGCGATTTGTTCGAAATCTCAATCGATTTTTTCCCATTACAAAGAATGGAAAAAGAAATAATGGGTTCCAAGCCTTAAAATAGTCTTTTGTAGGAGTGAATGTAGAGTGTCTGCTGCAGGTGCGCTGTTCCTCTATGTGTGTGGCCGCTGCATGTGGGAGGGGTTGCCGAGTGAGTGACGTCTCTCCAGAAGTGAAGAGGTGCCCGGTGCGTGTCCAGCTCTGAATGTGCGCTTCTGTGCAGTTTGGCTGTGGCAAAGTCATAAACCAAGTCACGCTCTGTCCCAGACTCGCCTCATCCCTGTCCCAGCTCCAGCCCACAACAGGACATCAAACCCTGGAGTGGAGGTGTGGAGAGCGAGCACCTCCCCTGTGACACTCTACCACGGTCCAGTGTGGAGACAGGAAAGGTTTTACACCTCAATATGAAGAAAAAACTGTCAGTAAATGGAGCTAACACGACACGTCTGCATACAGAGGCTGCGTTATACACAATAACAAAGCGCGTCGTGGGTCAGCTGATCGGTCTGCGCACGTTTTTTCCAGCTTTCTTCGGGGGCGTTCGAGTTCTGGATTTCCGTTCGAAATCCAAAGCAAAAAAATCTCAGAATTTTTGTTCAAACTCCGATTTCTGAGAATTCCGGGACGTTCGAAAACTGAGGTACCACTGTACAACATTTGAGAGAAATTGAGAATTTGGAGAGAAGGATGCTCCTGAAACTAAGGAGCATCCTGGACAACATCACCCAGCCCCTCCATGAGCTCCTGGTCCAATACAAAAGCACATGGACCAATAGACTAAGACTACCCATCTCAAAGACCGAGCACCTGAGGCGATAAAAACATACAATTCATCCCTGAAAAAATACAATGAAAGTTTTTTGGCACATTTTTCTGTTCTTCAACTACATTTTTATTGCACATTGTTTTCTAAGCTCTTTTGTACCGCTTTTTTGCACTTTAATTTATTGTGATATGTTGTGTACAGAGCATGTTCCGAATACAATTTTTGAAATCGACTGAAAATAAATTCTCTATAATTTCCGCAAATAAAGGCCTGTTCCTGTGATGGGGCAAGCTGCTGATCATGGCTGTCAAAAAGCCAGCGTGCAGCAGGTTTGTCAGCCATATGGAATCTAAACAGTCAATGACCATTCAGCCAGACATCTCATTAGCTGGCGGCTAAGCAGTGGCCCTCGTGGGACCCCTATTGGGACCTGGGGACCCTCCTGATTAGCCTCCGCAGTTGCGAGATTCCCTAAAGTGCAGGAGGCGTCGCAAAAGCAGCGGAGAGCCGGGCATCAGAGATGGAGGCCATGCCGGGGATAATTGTGGCTCTCTGTCATAAATCTCCTGGAAGGGTGCGCTGACTGATCCCGCTAATTCTGCCCCCCCCCAAGCCCCCTCATCCCACCTCTTCACTGTCCATCATCATAGCTACACTGACCAGTCTCGATGACATTTAGATTATATCCCCCTGCACTTCCTGTGGTTCTATTCTTTCACCATGTCCAAAAACTCATTTGAGACTCATTTTCTCCTCATTCTTCCGGAGCTCCACTCCGCGAGTGTGTGCGCTCATACATATTTGAGCGAGGCGTTACTCATTTCCAGCTGATCACACCTGTCACATCTCACCTGCGACAACGATTAATGAATGTAATCTAGCATAACCCGATAATGGCTTTCAGCAAGTGTGTGTTTGCTCATTGGTTTCCGAGCGCGTGCGCTTCAGACCCAGACTCCCTTTGTCCTCACTCATCTCATTTTTGTCAATCCAGCCCTTCATTTGTCACAGTGTGAATCCTAAGGCACCTCAAGGTTGGATTTAATTGTGATGCAAGGGTCGGTGGGTTTGAGTTTGAACACAGATATTCATGCTATTCAAAAAATTTCAGCACCATAGATGACTCTATGTGAAGGACAGTTTGTCTATACTGTATCAAGCAACATGCTGAGGGTTTCACCCCAAATAGCTGTGCTAGGCTTCATCCCCTTCTTCTTTTCCTTTCGGCTTCTTCCTTCAGAGGTCACCACAGCGGATCATCTCCTTCCATCTGACCCTGTCCTCTGCTTCCTCATCTCTCAAACCTACACACTCATGTCCTCCTTCACCACCTCCATCAATCTCCTCTTTGACCTTCCTCTCCACCTTCTGCCTGGCAGTTCCAACCTCAGGAGCTAGGCTTCATCTCCAATTGTGTTAAAAGTGAAAGGCAATTTTCGTTGAATATATTTGTTTGTATTTTCCCCAGTGTAATAAACAATAGTCATTTCTTGTTTGTTTTTTTTACTGTTCATTGGTATTAAAGAAGAGGAATAACAGATGGTGTATCAAACAGTATTCTTCAAATGAACACAAATCACTTTATCTGGCTTCAGACAACTGACAACTATAAGAATGTTCCTCCTTTAATTCAATTAATTTAATCTTTAGTCTTCTCTAACTTTTGAATTTGAAATCCATATTTTCAAATTTTGTGCGTCATAAAAGCTCATGTAGAAAAAAATAATTTCCCATGATATTCCATCTTTCTTCTATGGCTCTTACTAAACGGTAATTGTTTAATCCATCATGAAAAAATGTATTTATATTGGCCACTTGGTGGTGCTTATCTTTGTCAATGGCCTCGCTTCCTTTCCTTCATCTTCCTCAGAAATAAAACCAGCCTTTTAGCAGAGACTCATCAACACCAGACGCGTGTGTCAGCACTTTAAAACTGAGGTGAGTGAGAGCTGCAACACAAGGCTATGAATAACTGGAAGCCGTTCACGCAGTGTAAAGCCCCGGCAGTATACATTGCAAGTTAATGTAATCTAGAATAATCCAATATTTATAACCTAAAGCTGCTGTAGGATTTAAAGGTCTGGGGCAACATGGTGTGAAATTAACTTTTCATTCGTGTAACTGCGGTCAATATGAGGACGGTCGCGGCATCACTCACGTGTGCAGGGCATGGATCGTGGGTCGGTGTCTGCACGGTGGAAGCCCCTCTCGCAGATGCATTCTGTGGCCTGCTCCTGCGGGGACGAGCTGTGAGGAGGACACTTGGTGCAGTAGGCGTCTGTGGCCAAGGCCTTGTATGTTCCGGGTCTGCACGCTGGATCGAGAGAGAGGACGTACAGGGTTAATAATTTGATGCATTCTTACTTGCTTAATACTTGAAATATTGTTCTTAGGACTGAAAGATATTGTTCACCAGAAACACTTAAAACAAAGTTAGCTGCCTGATATTCAGTCAAGAAGATGAAGCATGGTCCACGGTTTTTTTCCTCAAGTCAGTGCACCATTTAACATGTTTTATATTCTGCAGATCATTTAAAAAAGATTTGCCTGTAATGTGATGTATTGCGAAAGGACACCAGTGACGGCCTGAAGCCCTGAATGGTGAACTGACCATAAATTTATCACTGGACTTCTGCCAGAAATCTTTCTGCTGCCAAAGACGGAGGGGGGCAATCATTTTATTTTATTGGAAGTCGGCGCCCTGTTTCTGTACTTCGCATCATTCTTTTCACCGAGTCCATTCTAACTTGAGTTTCATCGATGTTATACGAAAGTACAGAAGCGGCTTCGCAATCGAAAGAATACAGCGACGATTTTCCTTCAAGATAACATCCCGGGAAAGGTGAAATTATAATTAGATTTCTTATGGTACGTTGCCTGAAAAGCTGCTTTGACATTATCTCTTGACATCCTAAACACTGCATATCACCAAATCTCTGGGTTTTAACATGGAATTCTGATGTTTTGAATATTAAATGTCATGTCAATGTGAAAATGTAAACACTGGTGAAACATTTTATTTATGAAATAAAGTCATGCTGTTGAAGTTATTACTGAGTTATTATCAGGTTATTATCATTTATAAATATTATGAGAAAAAAGATGATTAAAAAATAATTGTCATGATGTGCAATAATAAAACAAAAATTAAACAAATGAAACCAAATCACAGCTATAATTAAGTCACACTTGAGTTCAGAATACGCATGATCAACCAAAGAAAAACATATAACGTATCAGGGTTTTTTTTTTCACTAATAAAGACAATAAATTTTTCCCCATCACTGGAGTGAGATACATACCTGAAACCACACAAATGTTGAACAATATTTAATTCATTCTCTTAGGGGCCAGACAGGAGGAGTCCAAGGGCCTCAGTTGGTCCCCGAGCCTCACTTTGCTACATGCCTAGTTTACCCTTGAAATGACTACATTAAGGCTCAGTTTTATGTTTATTCCAAGCACGCAATTGATTCCGCAAACAGGATTTTCTAGATCATATGTGAAACATAAAGATTTTTCTCCCAAAACGCAGTAGGTCACAAGCCGTTGCGTGCACCAGCTAACAAGGTTTGATGTGATATTCTTTGACATTCAGTCTACGTGAGTCCCCTTTTTGCATCCGTCTGTAGTGCTGTGCACCCGCCGGGTCGCACACCACAATAAACTGTCATTTTTGTTATATAAGCGTGGAGTCCTCGGGCGCACACAGCCGCAGCAGCGCTCACAATATCATCATATGACTATTGCTACGGCTGTTACGGCGCCTGCATATTAGTCATTACGCGGAGCCATAAAAGCAGGGAGGGTGCTACTGAGCAGGCTGCGGAAATAGATTGGGGACTTGAATGATTTCCCTTTTGCATCCGAGGCAGTAAAGCGCAATTCCTGGCCTTTCCTTTGGTAATCTGAATATAGATTACACATGTATTTATTTATACATTCATGGGCCTCGTGTTTGGCGGCAAGGGTAAATAGCTTTACGGTTCTGCGAAAGGAAAATGAGGGTGTCGGCGCTGCACATGCCCAGTGTGTGTGTTTTTGAACCTGGGTGTTGGTGTGAATAGGTTGGATCAATGACGTGACAGAATCCTGCAGGTGCTGATTGCATGTTGGTGCGTCGGCCTGTGTGTGTGTGTGTGTAAAGCCAGAGAGAGTTTGTGTTGTGTGAAGGTCACAGATTTAATCAAGCTGCGCGCCACTCGTCCCAGAAAAGCTGTAAATTATCACACAAATTCACACCTCTTCACACACACACGCAGGTACGTTCAATGTGGCCGTAAACAGCCAAATAGAGGATGAGAAAAGTGGCCTAAAAGTACAGTGATTTCTCACAGTTGAGGTAAGTTCTTCCACCTGGATGCTGCGCCCGCTTGCATACGGACAGTATTTTTAGGCAAATCATTCATCATATGGGAGCAAAGTCCACTAGCACAATCCCCCAAGGACTCCCAAGAACATTGAGAAAGGATGTGCACGGATGAGAGAGCGGGAAAATGAAAGGAAGGTGAGCTAAGGTACGAAAAGAAGGAATGATTATTCCCATGGGGTTTTCTTCTCGCGCTCCACCGTCCTGTCAGCTCGCCAGGTAATGGGTGCTCTCGCGTATATGTGTGTGTTCCTGCTGGCTGTGCTGAAGAGGCAGTGTGGAAAAGCAGCTTTTCACCGGGGACGTTTCATCCGGAGAGTCCTGGCGGCGGGAGCCGGCCGGCCACAGAGGCCTCTGTGGACGCACAGGGGGCGCCATGCCAGCCGGGCCTGGCGTTCAAACAACTGCCGAAGCTAAAACTTAGTGCAAAAACCTGCTTGGCTGCGACAAGTAGAGCTTCAATCTCCACTTTTTGTTTTCCGCTCCCCTGTTCCATCTGGTTCCCACTACCCAGCCGCTCTCTTTTACCCGCTCACTGCCGCCTCTAGTCAGTGTCCCATGGGCGGCATGCTGGTGGACTGGGTTCCCTTCAGATGAATGCCTCGGTAAGAACACAAGGAGAAAGACTGCGCTCATGTAAAACAGATAAGGCGCCATGATGCGCAGCTCCTGAAGACGCCAGCGGGTTAGTTTGCACTGAACACAACTGTTTTCATGGAGGACAGGTTGGAAGAAATTACGGAGGTATCCAAACTTAATTGCATTTTAGCGGCGCAGGCTGATGAATTACTCGCCAGCACGCCTCATTAGACAGTGATGGCACAATTAGAACACAAGCTAAGTTTATGTGCCAGGAAATGATGGCGACGACAGTCAGTACATGAAGTTTGGGGCATCAAACTACAATGACTAATAATACATCACAAGACAGACACAAGTGGATGATCTATGTCTCAAACTGGAACAACATTTCTCAGACATTATACGTACAGAGGCTGATCTGGTTGTTATGTTGCTATGCGTTTTTATTGCTGGAGTAGATGTACTGGAAAAGTGCTAGTCATGGGTGTTGAGGTTGACAGCCAATACTTCAGAGTCACCCCTCTTCCACTGCACTTTCAACCAGTGGCGAAGACACAAGGACTAAAGCAGCTCAGAGATATGTGAATTTTAAAATGGACAAGTACAATTTCTCCATTGACTTTGGGTCAAATCTGTTACAAAGGTGAGAAGTTGGACTTGTCCTCCACTGTTTTCCACGGTTACTTTGTTACAGCTCCTTCTTCTTGTTCTTTGACCAGTCAAATCTTGCAAGTCGCATTTCAGTGGTCAAAACTCTGTCGTACTGGAGCTAAAAGCCGATTTCCTCGAGATTCAAATTCCAAAATTACATCAACAATTTTAACTTTGGAACACTAAAACGTCTTTTAATGCTTGATAATCATTCATATTTTTTATCTATTTAGATGTTCAAAAAGCTCCTTTTAATCACTGCTGAAGTACCTTATAAATGCGCTCCAAATTTTGTTTGCTGCTCTCAGTTTGGTGGTTTCAAATTCATTTTCAGAGTCATTGGAACTGTTAAAGCCACTGAGTCATAGTAAGCGCTTGGATGCCAACCTGCCCATCGTGATTTCACACTGTGCAAATGCTAATACTAACCAGAATCTCACTCCCTGTTCACAGCAACAGTTGACGCCAAAGGCTGTTTTAATAGGCAGGGTGTGTCTGGTGCCTCCAAAAACAAAGATTGGCTTCAGTTTCAGTGTCCCATTAAATATTCATGCGCTGAAGAGAGAGACTGTGTGTTGGTGCCAATCGATAGCTCTTAGATATGATATAGTACTGCAACTCAACACACACTGATTGGTGAGGGAATAGTCCTGCTGTCAATTTTGCCCGCTTGTTGAGTTTTATTTAAAAATGTCTGAGAGTCAGTCACCACCATTTTTTTCCCTTCATTATATCAGCTGCCTAAATGTGTTAGACAATTTATATATATATATATATATATATATATATATATAGAGAGAGAGAGAGAGAGCATTGTTTTATTAAACGATCAGTGTGTTGTGTTGAAAAGTTTTATTTTCGGCCATGGATGAAACCATTTAAGCTTAAGCGTGCTCCAGGTAACTGCATGCAATACAGACATATGTGCCGAGTCAGGCTACCCAGCAAGTGATCCTGTCAGTCTCTCACTGCAGAGAAGAGGTGGACAGTTGACTGACAGTCTGACCTTTGTGGCGCTAGAACAGATCGTTGAATATGATCGGTTTTACATAAACCCCTGGTTTGTAACCTGTGTACAGCCTACAATACTGTCATGCATGACCACAACAACCTATTATATTGTTATCAATCCCCCATGAGTAAAGAGCACTCGCTTAAAGTCCCATTATGCACTGCAACAATTCAAGCCCTAATTTGTACCCAGCTGTTTGGAGTGGTAAAAGTCACCAGAGCTTCACTGCCACATTAAGAAAATCCCCATTTGAAGCTAACTTAAATTACTGTTTGGTCAGTGCAAGAGAAGCACCACCAGCTGTAGCAATAAAGAGGATAAAACGCAGAGTGAGTTGGTGAGTGAACGGGGGGTAGATTGAGTATTTGTTCGAGCGCATGTGTGTGTTCCTTTGTGGAGGAAGATGTGTAAAGCTTGCTGGCTCCTGGGAGATGAGCTCCATAATGGTGACCATGGCAACGGGCTTTCAAGATGGAACCCTCTTCGTACCCCTTGAGTGCCACCGCTCCTGAAGCACAGTAGCAGCCTGTGTGTGTGTGTGTGTGTTGTCTGTGTGTGTGTGAGGCCGGCTATCCAGGCATTAGTTGAGGCCAGCTACTTAAAAATTGATACATCAAGCGTCAGTGGAGAAATGTGACGAGATTGAATCTGATGGTCTTCGCGGCCACCAGGGTCACATCTGTAGCCTACTGGTGTGTTTGTGCTTGTGTGTATGCACCCGTGAAACATGCTTGCAGTTGACTTGACATGTCCTAATGCCAAACAAACTCATGGAAAATGAATTGTGGAACTGCGTGTCTTCAGTCTTAGATGTATCGGGAAGAGTGGACTGAAGTCAGTATAGCGCCGTGGACTGTTTATAAATGGATGGTGTGTGTCGGCAAACCTGTGGAATACTAGTCATAATATTGAAGACTGGATAAAATAAACAAGATTCACGCCAGCAGCAACATTTTTCATTGCTCTCAATTGTCTTTCATTTTCCTTGAACGAATCGTGTCAAATTGTATCTCTATGTCTGGAAAGTGAGCCACAAGAACAGGAAAACTTCAATGTTTCCACAGTTTACATGTGGGTGTGTGTGGTTTGTGTGAAAGTGAGATGTCAGCACCAGAGTCCAGCCCCCTGCAGAGACCCTCTAATCCCTAATCTGAGCTCAAAACGATCTTTATCGCTTTAATACAGCCATTATGTTTAATCCTGTCTTTCTGCCATGAAATATTCTGTTTTGCTCCCCCACTATTTCGGATTTCCGGTGGCACTTGATGGGACGAAATGTTGGCAGACACTGATGTTAAAGAATAATTGGGGGGGGTCTACTACAGTGTACTACAAAGTACTACAATGGTTTTAAATATGTATAGTTAGCTCCGTGATACCAGCAGATTTTCTTTGAAAGTAGAGACTATGAATGACTGGAAACCAAACTACAAACCAAACTACTGCTTGGACAGACGTGGGCTGTGTTTAGGAGGAACAGGTTTAGCCCATCTAGCGCCTTTTCATTTCACTGCTCGGATGTGAGTCCGGAAAGCAGGACGTGGTCATGCAGTCTTCGCTGCTTGTAGGGAAAAGTCAAGTAAAAAGCGAAAATCAATGGGAGGGAGGCATATAAGTTTTTATAATTGACACCTCTGGACAGACACCCCTCTGGGTTTCTGTCATCTTTGCGACTTCTCACACACACACACATGGACCCGCCGAAATGGTTTATGATGTCCAGTACATGAAGCACATGAGTAGACTCAGTCTGCTTTCTGATCTACTCTGTCCTCTGGACGCCAGCCAATTACTGTGATCGGCCAAGAGGAACCGCAGGATGGATCAGCTCCTCTTCCTTGTTCTGTCGATCTCTGTCTTCCCCTCCGCTGTTCTGTCCCTCATCTATCACTTTGTTTGCCCTTCCGTCTTGTCGTCTCCCATTTTTCTGTCCGTCTCACTTTATGTCTGCTTATGTATGTGTGAGTGTGTCTCTGTATGTGCGTCTTATTTCCCAGTGGGCTGTCTGTCATATGTTGACCCTGACCTTCTCCAGAGCTCCTGCACAAATATTTACTCTCTAGCTGGCAGACGCGCGTGCTCGCGCGCACACGCGGGCACTCATCACGTTGAAGACAGAGAGCTCAATTTCGGCGCAATTAACACAAATACGCTTTTCTGCCGGTAACCCAAGCTCATGACTCTCTCATTGTGCGCCGAGGTGTTTATCCTGGAGACTAAAAAAAGAATAAATGGACACCAGGTGCTTGTCAGAGTCTGTGTAAGGGGTCATAGGTGAGGGACAGCCGAAGAGAGAAGAGGGCTGCGACAGGTCTAGGAGGAGTCTTCTGGGAGTTTGTTTCACTGTCTGAATAAGTTATTCCTCCGTTCTGTCCGTCTTCCTTTCAAAATAAAAGAGGAAAACAACATGAAAATGCTCTGCACGGGTGGAGGGAGTTGTGATGCCTCAGACGATAACAACATTAAAAACAAATTCCAAGTCAATGAAATGCAATGATGTTGCAATTGAGCAGCTGTCTGAAGAAATTAAATATTTCCCGTGTATAGTCTGTAATTCTTCATTCAGCTAACTATTTAAAGTGGCTGTTTGCAATGCTATGTTATGCTACTAAGTGAGCAACACTTCTCTGACAAATGAGCATCAAACCGAACTGAATAAGCTCCATCCTCATATGTGTTTCCTGCTGTCACGATTACCCAAGTAATGTTTGTGTCGGGCAGCTGGCTATTTTTGCATCCACTCCAGTTTATTTTATTTTATAAACAAGTGGACTATTATTTGGACTTCTGTTTGTCTGCTGGTGTCCAAACTTTCTACAGCTGTCTGTGTAACAAGCGTGCAATTACTGTCGGACCGGAGGAGAAAGTTTGGAGGCCCAAGGGTATTTTTATACCCAACTTCATCTCGCACTTTATATATATCATGAATTATAGATGGAAGAACAACAACTCTTGAGACATTTTTGCTTAAATTGTCGTCCTTTGAGGATTGTTGGAGTAAATTTAAGTGGCGTAGCTCTTCAGTTAGCAATAAGCTATGGTGGGAATCATGTAGAATCTGTGAACTCAACTCAATACGGAATTGTTTTTCACATTCTACCTGTAGTGCGGAGGAGTTCTTGGACCATAGATGGAGTTTTTCCAACCCAGCAGAAACAGAAACCTTGCATCACTTAATGCAGTCACACACTGCTCATTTTCATTACTATTGAAGGGTAACGTTCAGAAGGAATTACTCTTTATTTTCTCTTGTCCCTTTGTTTGCCTTACATTACCATGCTAATGCAACATTGTGCAGTGGGCCACCCCTCACACTTATGCCCCACCACGTGTTGGGTCCCTTTCAAAGAGGTTGATCTATCCGTGGATAACATATGTTTCAAGTGGACTTTTGCATCCCACAGTGACGTAGAAATGAACCTTCTGCAGTGCATGTTGACTTGAATTGAATCATGCTCCCTATCCATGGCATATCCTGATGCCGTAGGCTGAGATTTCACCCATGGAGTGGTGCTCCGTAAACTCCTGAAATATGACTTTATGATACCTGGTGTGAATAGGACCTCTTATGATCATGAGCTTCCGCATTTGTCCTCACTGCAAGTGAAGCGCGTGGCCACGTAAGGGACTATACATACCAACACAACTTCTGTTTTTGAACATCACATAATGGTGCAGGAGAGCTAGCAATGGATTCCCTTGAAAAGTCAGGATGCAACACAGAAGGGGTGTCATTGGATGCAAAATATATGCAATGTGTTTAATGGGTACACGACCAATGGCCCCACCTGACCACACAGTGGAGTGGGGAATGTCTAGTGGGGACGTTGTCAACCTCCACATCGCATTTTCAACATCACCCCTCACTTTTCCATAGCGCAACAGGAATTATACCCTTGCTTGGCTTGTGCATCCTTTATAGAACTCCATCTAAACCCCCATCCAACACGAAGCGCAAACGCTGTCCACACATGTGATGATGCCCCCGGCACACACAAACATACTGAGGAAGTTAAGTGCCGGGCCGCGTGACCAGCATCCTGTATGAAGCTGGAGCAGCGCACGTCCCTTCCTCGCCCACGTTATTTTCAGTTCATCACCTTCAATAATTCATCCTCACGGGGGCGGAGGAGGATAAGAGCGCCCCCGTGCCTTATTCTTGGTGTCATTCAGACATAAACACACACGCTTGCGCAGATGGACCTGTCAAGTGGAAGGCCATGTTCTCACTCCGCGGGAGGGCGGTGACCAACTTTGTCACAACAAATTGATTGCTGCAGTGAAATCCGCGCTTCCTCTCAATCCTCCACGAAGAAATGGATGTCATAAAACAATCTTTGCAACTAGACGTGTCAAAAAATAATAGACGGGACATAAATGCGTGTTGTGATTCGTGTCCCCGAACGCCTCTTCATTTGCAGAATCGAATATTTTGCCCTTGTGTTCCTTCTTGACACCTCCTGTGTGGGAGGTCAGGGATGAACACAGATGAGGAAATTGCTACTGTGGCTGCGGATGACAGTAGCTTTTCATCTAAAATACAAAGATCAATGAAACAATTCAAGCCATTAGGGCCCTTTTTTATAGCGCAGCCTTGAGAGACAATGGCAGTCGCAGACCCCAGTGGCAGTACTTTGTATGCTGCTGAGTGGCAGCCACCAATAAAGACCCTAATTTATTTTCTGCTGCATTTCAGCAAGGAAGAACATGTTTAGATGTAGAGATTTGTTAACTCACTTCAGTGCCCCCTAAAACAATGAGCAATTTTGCAATTTAATATGGCTGGGATTTAATAATGCTGTGGCAAATGAATGAACAAATATATCAATAATTTACTTATATTCTCAATTTCATGATGGTTTTGACATTTTTGGATTTTACAGAACGGCTTGCGAGCATATTTAATATTTCAAGTTCACTTACTGTGTGACCAATGTGAGGCTCACTGGTTTCATTTAACCTGAAATAGACATTTAAATTGCCGACTGCAGTATGTTGATGTCTCATAGTGCACTGCAGCAGTTGAGGCGCTTTTCACATTTACACCTTAATTTGTACTCTGAATGAAGCTATGTACTTTTTAGAAAATTCAATAGCAAATTCCATTTTGTTTTGCTTGACTCAGTTTAAAGCAAGAAAAGCCATCAGATATCATACCTCAACAAATGTGCCTTCTCCAGTCTCCAAGCAGCGGTGGAATTTCGAATTTCACACTGTGGATTGTGCCTCAGTCAATGTGAATGCAAGCAAACTGGGTTTTGGCCCCGGACTTCAGTCCGCATGGAGAGGTGGATATGATCTCTGATTTCCCGAGCAAGTGCATAGCAGGGGCGTAAAACAACTTTATAAAGGACACTATAACGTTCAGGTTTGAGCTGCATCAATATTTGATACTAAAAAAATATACCATTTCACTCATCAACTGAACAAGGTACGTCAGCACCATGTCTATCCTAAAACCCGAGTTATGTGTTTACATCAAAGCACATTCAATATCACCAGTTCAGACTTGGAATGACCTGGTTTACAGGTGAAACAACATCCTACGTCCCGACCACCCTCCCTTCACCAAAGTCCTGTCAGAATCTGTCAAAGTGTCTCAATGTTTCTTTTTGGCAGCGGAACAACAGCGCAGCTGTTCTGCATAAGAAAGTATCTACAAATTGGACTTTGACCGTGACTACACGGGTACGTCATGTTTGGAGCGGAGCACTAGCGCCTGTGCAATAGCGGGCCAATCAGCCTGACAGAATGATCGTGCATCTGGAAGCCATCCACGGAGTCAAAGGAGGGATGGGGAGGGTTATAAGTGGAAGGGTCAATGGCTGTTTTCCTGTTCCTGTGTTTCCTGCAGACCTGCTGGCTGCCTGCGTTCTGCTTCCACACACGCTTGAGATCTCAACACTCGATATTAGAAAGACCGGCGCATAATGCACACCAACTTTCCCATAGTTGCGCGAATGTTTATCCCAAAATGGAACCACGCAGAGTACGAAACAGCCAATTAATGTCAAGCGTACCCAAAGGAGACACCCCACCGCACCTCTCTGTCTGTTGGGAATAGCGCTATATAAGGAGTCTTGAAACGCACATTAACAGCTTCTCAGCTCTGGCCTGCTTTTGCCTTTTCCCCTCCGTGCATTGTTCACAGACCCAACAAACCACTGGTCCTCTGGCCCGAGGTGATGCGGTGGCTAGCACCTCCTTTGTGCAAACATCACGTCGTGGAGCTAACGTTGCTTTTGGCGTCTCAGCCGGTGATTCGCTCTGGCTACGTGCTAGCAGTGTAAAAAGACATTATCTGGGTCAGTGCTGTGTGCAGTGTCGACAGGGACGGTAGTGTCTGAGGACTGCGATTCCGCGTGTAATTTATTCACAAAAGACGGGAAATGAGAGAGAGAATTACAGTAAAGGTGAATAAAGGACACATTTTAATAACAGATGAAGCACTCTGAACTGTGCTATTAACTACACTAGCTAGTGATAATGTCCGAGTAGATGGGCTCACATACATTCTTGACTTGTACTTCCATGAAGGAAGGTAGGTGAGTTTCATGTGCTGTGAGAAGGACCAACCAAATAAGAAATACAGCAGATGAAAACAGGTAGTTTCGCTACTCAAAGGTTGTTAGAAACAGCTACAAGGACAGATGACTTGTCCTTGTCTTGTTGGCTGGTGTATCCATCCTTAAGGAACAGGTAATAACAACCCACTGCCTGATACTTCCACAGCTTCTCTTTCTAATACCCGCAAGCAAACACGCACCAAAATGTCTTCTCTTCATGTCCAAACTACCCTCACGTCCACGCTCACAAGCTCCCTCAGTTGCCACTTATAAAGCGCCTGGATATCTACATGTTTGTGTGTGTGAGCGCTACATGGAGCAAGGGAGCCCTTGACCTTCAGAAGTCTGTATGCGATCAACATAGAAATGCATCGGCAGTCCGCACTACACGCACGCTCCTCTGGTGGACAGCAGCAGAGACCTGGCTTTGTGCTCTGAGAGAATACCAAGAGGGCTTCAACACACACACACACTTGCTTGTAAATGAGCTCAATCTCTTCCACAGGTGTGAAGATTAGCATTACCCTACATCTGTTCCCTGTTCTAACCTTTCATTATGAACGGAGGCTGGAATCCTCTTATGTGATATTAAGCGCCATGAGTCACACACACACACACACGTACATACATTCCCACTTGAGATGTTGCTCCAGTGAATTACACACTCCCCTGTCTTGCTTCAGAACAGCCAGTCGCGCATCATAAAACTTTCCCGCGACAGAATGGCTCTTTTCTTAGGCAGAATAAACATGCCTCTGCGAAGAAAAAAAAAACCTCCCCCGCTGGGTTGTGGTCACAGCCAGGTCTGATCGCCTCAACAGCTGAGCAGCAGGTCTTTGATCAGGAAGCAGCATTCACAGCTTGATCTATTATTACTATTAAACTGCTCTGAGAGGGACATTACACAGGCCGGTTAGCCCCTCACAAACGTTATGATCTCACATTCACAGGCTTTGGAGAGTTTGAAAGGGACCTGAGCTGCTGACGTGTGTCCGGCTTTGTGCTCGGCTTTACAGCATGTTCAGCTGGTGCACATGATGCCAGATACTTGTGGGAATCAGGAGCAGTAATACCAAACCAAAGAGCCTGACTGTGCTAAAAGTATTTGCACATTGCCTTATGAATCTGCTTGAATGACTTGAAACTGTTTGCTTAAATCCTTTTTTCAAGAAATATTTCCGGATTGGAATGAATCGACCTCTATTTTAGCTATCTGGATACGCCGTAAACTTTCATATTTGAACATTTCAGATGAATAAAGGTGTGAAAGGCACGCTTCGAAAGCTGTCAATCTCCCTCTTGGTCGAGTGAGATACATTTCAGAAAGAAGTGTGGCTAACAGATCTCCCAGCCTGATTTAAATGGAGACCTCAACAGGTTGGCAATGAGACTCGCTTCTCCTTGAGGAGAGTATGATGCTCCCATTCCGAAATACATGGGCAAAATTCATAGCAGCACCCGGCTGTTCACCCATGACAACCCCTTCCCCAGAGGACAGCAAGCACCCACGTTCTGTGCTCTACTTTCCTGTTGTGAACAACCTAGAAACGTTTAGAGATGAGGGCGTTTTTGCCCTTAATAGCAGTGTGTGGAATACAGTAAGTGAGACAAAGACCTGTAACTATAACAATGGCCTGGTGAGACGCAGCAATGCAACTTGTGTTGAGGTGGCAGGTGTCTGTCCTTCTCCACTCCTCCATCCCAAAGACATCTGAGGCAGTAATTGGTGCTGTCAGACTCAGAGAAGGAGAGCGCGCACTTGCACACACACTTGATTCTGCCCTTCAGCCTGTGCCGCTGGGGTTTCAAACAGGAAAAAGGTTTGAGAGGAGAATTCTCCACATTCCCTCTCAGCTGTGAGACAAAGACAGCAGGAGAGGGCAGAGGAGGTAGAAAATAGAGAAACACAGTGACAGAGAAAACACAGGCAGAATGTACAAGAGACAAAGACACGGAAAGTAAAGGAAGCGAGAGCGAATGTGGCGGGGGGTCGACGACAACAACACGGACTGGGGAGTGCGGATGGGGTGGAAAGAGAAAGAGAGAGAGAGAGAGCGTGTGACAAGAGCGAGCAAATGTATGTGACAGAGGAGCTGGGAAGAAGAGAGGGTCTGTTTGGATAAGACTGAGGGAGAGAGATTATGTAACCGCTCCGGTGACAGAGAAGATGAGTATAATTTCATGGGATTGAACAGCCGAGCCGAGGCCTTTTTGAGCTTCACTGTGTTTCATGCACACTCCAGTGCACCCCAAAGAATAGAGGTGATGTAAGACACAGACAAAGCAGATCAAGTTAATATGTTTATTGGGCATTAAAAATAAATGGAAAAGGAAAGTTAACAAACAACTTTCTATTCATCTGAAATCTAAATTTAGACATTTTTTTTAGACATATTGACAGCTGGTCTTGGACCCTGAGTCCATTTTCCAACACCGCATTGGACGTTTGGGCAAAAGAATGGTATAATGTACTTAAACTTTGTCATTGTTAAGTTGCCTTGACTGACTCAAGAAGAAATGGAGAATGGACCATATACAGTTGCACTCGCCCAAAAAACCTAGTGGGTCTTTGTGGAAAAATATCCACTTGCGATCAGTCTACGCTCTAAAAAACCAGACTTGAAGTGCTGTAGCAAAATCCAGACAGAGAGGACACAACTCAGTCCAACTGCTGACCCTCGCCAGCGAATGTCTATTGAAACAAATGTGACCCGGGTGACCCCATCTCTTGCCCCCTCTGAGGAGGACATGTTTGCAAGCTAAAGTGAAACGGCGCATTCGTGAATTTTGCGATCCACTCCCTCACTTTAGAATCCAGAATACATATCGGGCACGTCCTTATCTGCTCTTCAAGCCAAGTTATTTTCTCAGGAGTGAGCCGATCCAGTAGATATTGTGACATGCTTTTATAGAGATTCATAATCTCGTCTCGGAAAATAGAAAAGAGAGATGAACTCGTGATCTATAAATGTTTAACAAGAGCAGACAGAGTAGATGAGGGCAACGGGGAGAAGGAGGAGGGGTCGAGCCAAGGAGGAAAACGAAGAGGTGAAAAAGGAAGACGCTGTGAAAAGTGATGGCTGAGGAGCAAAATGGGGGCTTGCAATGTGCAGGAGGGAAGAGAATTATTATAGCAGCCGACGGCTGAGTAAGGTTAGGAATGGCGTAGAAAAGGAGGGGAGTTGGAGATTGGAGGGGAAAAAGCTGTAATTGGAGTTGTCTGGTGTTTGTCTAACACAGAAAGGCTAGTAATGATTCCATTAGCGCCTCACACCGAGAGAGAGAGAGAGACGGGAACACAAAGAGCGAGAGAGAGAGATGGAGGGAGAATGGAAGTCAGTGAAACAACAGGAGGAGGCCTGAGGGGCAGGAACACCGGAGGATCCACACACAGCATTAGCAGCAGAAAACAATGAGCATCAGAGCAGCTAAATGGTAAATAAACAAGAGCGAGGTGAGCAAATCGAGGTGAGCATTTCACGCTCACCTGCACGGCGACGATAATCACCCCGGCCCTGCGCGTCTTTGTGCGACAGAGAGAGGGTGATTTCAATGCATCAGCGCAGTATGTTTTCCCTATGGGAGACCTACAGAGTCGCTGGCACAGGCCAGCGAGAGGACGGTTTTAAAAGACTGGCCCTTGTTCCCAAACAGCGCGAGGCACAATATGAGCAGTCGCTTTTCATGTTTTGCTTCAATGGGTGTTTCGGCTAAGTGAAATTATGAAAATGATGTAATTGAAGGAAAATAAACGGCTACGGCAAAACACAGCACTCAACGGTAATGATGCTTGTAATGCCATATTTGTAGAATGGAACCAACTGATTCACAGGACTCAAGTGTAGTAACAGTTTATTCAGCAATACACTCATATCTGGAATATAAAGTCTATGTAAGTATACTGCTGCAGGTATCAACTACAGTTTGTTTATAGGAAATACAAGGAAAATACAGACTTACTAAGAACAATTCAGTCTGAACTTGATGAAAAATTAAATATTTTAAACCTCCTGACTGGTTTTATACGTTATTACCTTTTCACAATCCCAATCCACTTTGCTTCCTGTCAAGGTGCAGACACCTGTTCCACATCAATTCCATCTAATTTTACGTGACATATATGGCTCCTGACCTTTAACCCCGCAGCTTCATTCATTTTCTTTTATTATATCGGCGGACAGCAACAACACAGTCTGCCTGCTCACTTGCAGATGGCAACTAGCTTGTTAAATGGGTGCACACTGCTCTGTTTTAATCTCAGCAAGACATAGGGAGCACAATGATGAGGTCATGGAGGTCATGGGGGTCAACTGCTTTGCTGTGTCATTGAGGCTCTTAATACATTTTAAAAGGCCCATTAAATGCTTTTTGGAACGTATTAGAAACTGACAAAATGAACACAAACAGTATCATTTCTTCAGTTATTTTAAGGCCCGAGTGAAGAAGAATGGGTTAAACCACTTGTGTCAAACTCAAGGCCCAGGTGCCGAATCCGGCCTGCCAAGTCATTGTGTGTGGCCTGTGACAGCTTGGAATATGCAAGGTTTACACCAAAGAGAGAAATGTGATGTATATCCGTCCAGGTTTACTACGAAACTTATTCAGGATTCCAGATAATGTTATGCTGTATGGCAATAAAAGATGGCTAAGACTTTATTTATAAAAGTTTTTATACACTTCAATCTTAATTATTAGAAGTATTACAGCATGCGCCGACACTGACAGCTTTCAGATGAACTGAAAAACTTAATGTCCGACTGAAAATACATGCAACTAATTCACTAGATGTGACTGTAGAAGACACCCAACAGTTGGGCGATGAGCACAAAATCTGTCTGGCATGTCACCTGTCTCGCAGCAGCATGCTGCACCGACAGCTTTTCATGAGACACAGCCGGTGTTGAGGTACAATCTGCCGCCTGCAAATCGCCGAGGACATCCTGTACTCCTTTCCTTTTTCCTTCCCGACAAAGCGATCCCAAGTCCTCGCAATATTTACGATTCCACCTCCCAAGGAAGGGAGTCTGGCGACTTGAGTCACACTTCACACACACACAGAGGCCGCACGTGTGAGGAGGTTTTACGACTCAATAATCGGCTTCCTGGGGCGAAGACTTCCTGTTTTTCTAAATCATATACACCGCTGGAAGTTACTGGCGCATATACATTTGATCAGCCCAGCGGGGAGTGCGAGCGCCGACAGAGACACGCTCTGGGAATGAAGAGATCACTCGAAACTACTTCGGGCAAATCGTTTCTCATGACGTGCCGTATATGAAGCGCTTGAACTCAAACACACTCTACTGCACAGTACATTCGGACTGTTATTGTAGCTCATGTTCCGAGTTCCGTTTCATTTGTATACACTTATTCAAGTCACACCACTGCACCATTCTAGTTTCCTTCAGTAAAAGCACAAACAGAACAACACCTCTGCATCTTCAGCTTGACTCAGTCAGACCCCACACACATGCCCAAGGCCCCCCGGTCCTACTCACGTTGGCAGACGTCCTTGTTCTCCTCAAATCCGGGCTTGCACACACATCTCCCGATGGGAACCAGCCAGCCGCCGTCTGCGCTGCAGTACATCTTGGGAGCCTCAAACTCCTCAGAGGCGTTGACACAGGCACCACGCACCTCCACCAGAGCCGAGTCCCCTCCAGTTATGGTGTCGGGGAACTGGGCCAGGTTGAGCACGGTGACAGGGCACTTCTTATAGAAGACCCTGACAGACACCAGTGCGATACACGCTCCCAGGTCCTGGAAGGCCAGGTAGAAGCCTTTCTTGCTCAAGTTGCTGATGTCCCGGACTTCTGTGTTCAGCTTCATCACACGGTCACCAACATCCACCTGAGGACACATATGAAGCCATTACCAGAGTTCGTCCTTTGTAACTAGTGAGGGATAAAAGTCAAGGGAATATTGCCATATAGCCATGAAAGCAACATGAAAATGCAAGTGCTTTACCTGTGTGAAGCTTTCATCGGCTGCAATCGTATCGATCTTCACGTACTGGCTTTCCTTGATGAACCACAAGTTGGGATTGTTGGACTCGTAGTAGTACATGTTGAAGGTCTGGAAAACAAACAGCAGAAAAAAAAAGTCAATAGGCCGAACAACACGCAGTACAAGGATACACCATGAAACCTAACAAGGTCTCCTTCAGTCTTTGGTTATTCCGCTCCTGTTCCTCAAATCTCATTTCATCTGTCAGCCCGTCGACATCGCTCTCACAACTTTCATGAAAGTGCGGCTCTGTGTCTCCTCATATTCCTCCAGTATTCATTTCAAAGATGGAGTGACAATAAAAGGCTGCTGAAGGCAGACAAAGTGCAGAGGAATGACTGTAGAGCTGCGCCCCTGTTCGAAGAGAGGACGGTCGGCAAATATTAAATCACAAGCTCCAATATATGTGCAGCCTGTAAAGTGTCCTCTGGAGCTTTTCCACTATGAAAGTGACGGAAAGTAAAGAAAACATTTTGCTACAGTGAGAAGTTAAAACATAAAGAACACACAACTGCTTCACAGCAACATGAGGACCAGGCAAGGCTGCATGAAAAATTAAATAGACCAGAAAAGTGGCTTCCTTTTTGTGCAAAACAAACTGCATTACATACATTGAAACAACCTCGATTGTAGCTTGTGTCTTAAATAAAGCTTCCAGTTGCAGTTAATCTCACAAGGAAGGAAGGGAGATGCATTTGTACTTGGGTTGATGCAGCTCTATGAGGCTCCAGCCACCGATTGAGAAAAATAAATCTTCATCATCTTGTCTTTTCGTCTCTTCATATAGCTAGTGATGGAAGGAAGGAGCTTTTACTGATAGATTTCGGGCTTTCCCTTCTGGCTCAGCTCTTTCTTCACCAAAATATGCTTCAAGAGTGAAGGTCCTGCACCATTCTTTCAGTCCCTCTATCCCTCACAAGATGCTTCAACTTGCCCAGGGATCTAAAATAGGTGTTCCACCCTGAGAAGCACAGGAACCCAGGACACAAGCCTGTAAACTCACAGGTGACGCCCTCATTTAGAATGCTCTCTAAGAGACGGTTGGGCTGCTCCAGTGAGGAGCACGTCTCCTGTTCTATAAAAAACTGATGTAACTACACCAAAATTATCATAATTGGACAGGTTCACCTTTCAAATACTCACGTATTCCTCAGTAAAAACATCCTCTGGTGCTCCTTTAATACAGAAATGTATTCAACCAGAGGGTCATAAAAGCAGGGCTTCAATTTGAGGAAGGATGTTAATAAAAAGTATACTATGAAATACATGTTTTCAATGAAACGTCACCCCACAGTTGACAATATTATGCACGATACATCACAGTATAGTGTTGGTTTTACCCCCAGTTGCACAAATAATGCCTGATAGCAAGTTTAAAAACCCTCCTGTTCTCACTGATTCTAAAGACACCGACCTCTGTCTTTTGACTATTTCCTCCTTTTTTTCTGTTTCTGTAGCTTCTGTATCTGTATCTGTATCTGTGACACATCCTTGGCTAGTTCCATGTGTTGCTTTATGAAGAAAAGGTGTTCTTATTGTAGCTGCTTTTCAC
The DNA here is from genome assembly GCF_027744825.2 of Synchiropus splendidus. Taxonomy (NCBI): domain Eukaryota; kingdom Metazoa; phylum Chordata; class Actinopteri; order Syngnathiformes; family Callionymidae; genus Synchiropus; species Synchiropus splendidus. The sequence continues at coordinate 7,767,435 of NC_071346.1, read as the reverse complement.
GTTGGATTGTGCTGTTCCTGAGAAACTGTGCGATCACACAAACAAGACCTGCCAACAGCGGCATCTTTTTCTGTCCTCAAACAACGGCCCTGTTCGTAGCTACTCTGTAAGAGCAAAAGCATGGCTGACTTTCGACGTCTATTATTCTGTGCTGTGTAAAAGCTGTATCTCTTAAATGGCAAAGAACTGCTGGGTTCACCAAATAACACAGCTACAATAAAGATCAATATGTAATAATGTGTCGGGTTGAGAGCAAAATTGAAGTCCTTTCAGTGAACTTACACTCGCATAAAGTCTACATTGTAATTCTCAAGCTGTTTTTGCTAGCGTTATGCGAACCTAGAACAATACCTCGTACGGCCAGAAGTGGAGCAAACATAGCCGTAAAACTCTCCTTATGGAGAAGTCATGTTCACTTTGACAACAACACACACACAGCGTCTTAGACATGATACAGACCTCTTTGCAGGTACCAGGGACCCCGGGCAGGCTGTTACAGTCCCTCAGAGTAAACTTGATCTCAATGTAGACACGCTGCGCTCCTTCACGGCTGATGTGGCGTGTCCTCAGCCAGTTGTTCTGGTTGGCCTCCATGACATTACACACCTGGTAAGTCCTCATCGGGGTGTTCCTCTCATCCATCACGCTGATCTCTTCCCACTGAGGTACGAACAAACGGTGACAAAAGTGACATTTAAATCTCTTTTCTCATGCCAGTTGAGGAGCAGTAGCGAGGGAAGGAAGTCTGCTTTGGGAGTCGAAGTAATGGAGGAAGTAAAATAACAAATTGGGTTGAGAAAGGGGGCTCAGGAAAGCGGTGAGAGACGGGAGGGAATCATGAAGCGATGGGGATAAGGAAATGTAAAATGTGGAAATCCACTTAAGCGAAGCATACGGTTGAAATCAAATAGCATTATTGATCTGAATGCTCAGCAGCACGGGGTCAGCTGCACAACACGCCGCTGTAAAATCCTCTAATTTCATCACCAAAAAAGTCCCGCTGCTCATGGGAAACTGGGCTCAAGCTCAATGCGTTGCGGTCGGACGTAAACCAAGCATACGCCGACATGTTCTGTGTTCATGTCTGGGCCAGTGCGAGTGATGATCTGTGTCAAGATGACTGAAGTGCTGTCTTCATCTGTGGCGCATGTGTGCAACGATCGACCATATTTTTGCTAAAATGAAAGCATGATTTAGTGGTTAAGATGAAGGACTGTGGGTTTGTGTTGGTGGGGCAGTAGGTAGGACAGGGCTACTTTGTCTCCCATCATTTGCTGCCATCTGTTTCCACTTGGAACTCAGGCAGTAATGGAGAACACTTCTCGCATGAGCAAGAAAACATTTCTATCTGCACACACACACACTCGCACATGAACATGTCTACTCCTCAAAGAAAATCTAAATAAACCAGAAGGGGTTTCGGTGGTTTAAGACATTTGATCCACTGAAGGAAAGTGGATTTTGTGTGACACACACCGAGACTCTCAAACGCACCGAGTGCTGTCGGTTTGCGGTGAAGTGCGAGGGGACCACCATATTTGTTCCGAGACCCAAGTTGGGAGTGATGAGTGGCTGTCGCCTTTAAATAATTGACCAACGCCATCATTTTGAACACGGAATAAGAAAGTTGAACTGAAAGTCAGCGTTCCCCAAACTGGAAAACAAGGTTACCGTCGATACAATATAACTAGCAGAGAGCTTTTTCAGGCGTTCGTCTTGACGCTAACCAGATGTGACAACCCAACAAGCCGGCAAAAGCCTGACGCACTTCACCTCTGAGCACTAAAACAGATCCACATAAAAACGCACTTTCCAACATCGACTTGCTCACCGCGCCACATATTCGTGCTTTTCATCCTCACAGCAACAGCACCTGAATATGAATTACAGCTCCAGCGAATTGTGATAATTATATAAAAAACGATGGCTGCCAGAGAAACACAGACCCAAAAGACGCTCACACTTCAGCAACTTCACTTCATCAGAACAGGAGCGCATTGGTTCAGATATCTTTGAATAAAGTGCTCCGGTGAGAACGTGGTTTAATAGAAGGCTTCCTGACTTTGGAGCCAAATTTTAGAGTTAAACCAAAAATATATGTCGAGACAAATGTGTCGGGCTTTTTATTATCGCACATTTATTTGCTCGTATTTATTATCTGCATTTTACATTGCATAGAAACTCATATTAAGAATGTCATTACAGGGTTTTCCCTAGGATTTTTGGAAATTGTGGCGGCGATAGATTTATATTCGATATTTGAGTAAAGAGCTGTGACTCATGGTGAGATAGGTGTGTTTTACTGTAACAAAAACGTGTCAATAATTCTAGTAAATTAAGGGTTAAAGTGACCTGTAGGTTAATTGTGATCCACCTGAAAAGTTGTGGTGGAAATGGTGAGAAGGACATGTTAAAAAGAAAAGCGAAATGTGTCACTTATAGTGGACCCTGATTTTTCTTTTAACATAGTAGACCTCAGATTTACATTCATAACTCACTATCTGTACCATCGGTTTGATCGCTGTAACAGCTCAAAAATGGCTGGTCAATGTTTGACTTCTTTGTTTATCTCTATCAAAAATGTAATATATTTATTTTTTAAACAACAAAACATCCCAAACAACAAGATACCTTTGAGTAGCTTTTATCGCGACCTTCCATGTGCTAAAGAAGAGACAACAAATAAATCACCCGGTCATCGTATCCTAAAGTGCAGAGCAAAGAAGAAAAGAGAATCAGGTCGATTCAGTGAGGTACAGGCGATAAGACTTAAAACAGCCGAGGACAGATACTCACATACACTTTTTTGGAGAGCAACTTACAAAACTGCAGAAAAGAACAAACAACTACTGGAGAGAGAGTGAAAGAAAGGGGAAAAGCGAAGTGAGAATTAGAGAGAGAGATGAATGTTGGTGAATTACAGGCGCGCCTGGCAGCTAAATAGACCCATCTGTGCAGAGCCGAGACCAGTCGGACTTCACAGGACCGTTGTGCACACACACACACACACACACACACACACACACACACACACACACACACACACACACACACACAAAAAAACCTAGTCGCTGGGGAGTGACGATTAAAGCATTTATGGGAATAGTCATTGAGGGATAAAAAGGGCTTTATGATGTCTTTGTTTATTTCTATTTCTGCAGAGTTTGGAGTGGCTGGATTACTGCCACTTCCTGGTGAGCCACTGATTTCCCCAGTTGGCGAGTCTGTTCATCGTCACTTGTAAAGCACAGGTGTGTCTGTGGACCCCCAAAAACAACCTGCTGGAAAACGTACTGCTCATGACCGACAAGCTGCAGGCGGCAAGTCAACGCGGGAAGGGATCGCAACACGTGTCTGAACGCAGATGATCAGATGACGTATACGTCTGTAGGGACGTAATGCGCCCTCAAAGTTCCCGACAAGTCCTTGTTTCGGATCTAAAGGAGGGGCGGGGGATAATGAAGCGGGCCCAGAATAAAGAGCGGGCGACTCAGGAAGGACACGCAGGGTTTCGCCGGGGCCTCCAATTTTCAGGCATCATTACAGTGTATCTGCTTTGTGTCCCTCAGCAGACGCACCCCTGCCTGGTGACAGAAATGGGTCGGTCCGCGTGGTCTCAGAAACATCCGGCTCTGCGCGGCTGGGATTAAAAGTGACCGGCGGAGGTCAAGTGTGGTTTAATTCAGGTAGACGTCGGACTGAGATTACCTCTTGCTGGGACCAATCTGAAGGCTTTAAGGACAAGGGTCAACTGTATAATACTCTGCATACAAAACACAAGACTCTGTCACAGCTCAAGCGCCCAAAAAAGTGTTTCCCACATAATTGAAATAGTTGTATTTAAATTTAGAATAAAGGAGATTAAAAAAAAAAATCCAAGTTCATAAGAGGCAATTCATTGATTCCCTTTTCTTTTGACATTAATGTACATTTATAGGAAAAAAAAAGTTTTTTATGAAACTGTGTTACAAGTTTCTGTTGTGATATTTCATCAGTCCCACAGTAAATTATTGTTTTGTTAATTTTTTTTTTGTTTTTGCCAATTTTATATCAGTACATCTTGCATTATGTTATTATATTATATTATTATACACAGTATGCAAGTGCATAACTTAAATAAATCAACTCATATAGTGGCAAAATGTGACGCTATCCTTCAGCAGACATTCTTTTAGTCTTGCTACGTCAGACTTGTAGGAAGGGTCCGGTGCTCTCAAAGGTCCACTTTCTTTTGCCCGCAGCTGGCACAGTTCTTGAATCATGGTAGTTGCTCTATTGACTTGACTGTATGTTGTGTTTAAGTCAGGTAAAATGAGCTCCTTTGTGGAGATATGCAATCTCTCAGTGCTTATCTTGTCCGACATTTAAAAGTTTAATCGACTTTCGCAACGCTATGCTGAAGATCTGCTGAATATTTCTGGTCCTTCTTCTGTATCTTTTTATTTTGAAATTTTTAGTTGTGATTATATTAGCGTTTTGAGTGAAGTTATTACTTCAAAATACCTTCTCTTTAAATTATTATCCTCTATATTATCCTCATTGTAAAAACCTTACCAGTGGCAGCTAAAGTTGCCACTGTCTTGTTGCAACACATTGCATTGTCGGAATAAATAGAGAAATAAAAACACCACTATTAACCAACAAATTTGAATCTGTTTTTGATGTAACTTAAGGTAAGATTTTATTCACAATGGTGGGCAATGAGGCTTGTAATGTTTTTGAACCTTTTCAGTCGTAGTATCTAGTAGTAGCAAACAACTGTTTGCATTAAGAAAACGTGAGCTCTTTTGTGTCGATAAAAACTTCCTTAAGCTACATTTAGACACAAAATGGTTGATTCATTTGCCATTGATCGCAGTTAACTCAGCTTCGGGGCGATTTATTGAGATTAAAAAATGTATTTACAACACTAGTTTTTCTATTTCTGTACCTCAGACTGAACTACGATTCTGTATTGGCTGATCCTGACTGCTGGAGCGAAGTGACATTATCGCTGCGATGTAGTTCTAGATGCTCAGATTGGCACTGAAGCTTGTGGTCGTTCCACACATGGAACACATTGCGCGCTTAAAGCTCTCACAGACGAACAAATACATGCAAACATAAACAATATGGCCTTGCAATCAATGCAGTTCAAGAACTTGATACCCTCACAAGCATGAAACCGCATGTGGCATCCTGCAATTTAACACACCAACGTTGAATAATGGAAAGGAAGTGTGAATGAAGGGGGAAATAGAATTCATTCAGCGCTATTCACCGCTTCACTCATGAGAGCGACATACGGCACAACTGTAAAAAGCACTCTGTCGAGCTGTGGTTCGGAAGCATGACAGCTGAATATACCTGCGCTCAGACACACAAGGTGCACATGCAAGTCACACCGACTTGTACAGCAGCTTCTCTTACATAAGAAAACGCCCCTTCCAACACATCGCTTCACCCTGTCCCAAAAAATTGCTAAGCGGAAAAAATGGAGGCTCCAGCGCCACAGCGTTTTCAGCGCAGCGGAAATAATTTGTAAATTCCCCCAGCAGACTCCCGATTTAGCAAGAACCCAATGCTCTCTCGAAAACACGCGCTGCAGCCCGGCTGCTCACTTGGAGCTCTCAGTCGCTCCGAAAAAGAAAAAAAAAAACACGTCATCACAACCGCTGTTTATGATCTGATTTGTATGTTTGGTGGCATCGGTGCCATAAACAGATTTTTTTTTTTTATGTGGATGTGTGTTTACAGTACTCACCCCTTCATTTGGGTGAGCCTCCCAGCCCAGGTCGGCCAGCGCCGACATGGAGTCCAGCAACGTAACTGCAAGAAAAACAAGGACAGCATTTTGAGTTCCCGAACACATCCATATATAATGTTTTACTGTATACAGCGCGGCGCTTGAATGCATCACGTAAACGTCCCTATAAAAACCCGCCTTCATGTTTAATGCATGGCTGTTTGATGTGTGGAAGTGAAACAGCAGCAGAAGCACAAAGAGTGGTAAACCTATAATTTCATATGTGGTGGTGCACATGTGATGGTTGAAGGAGCCCAAATGTCTGTCAGCGAAGCTCAGCAGCATCAGGACACAAAGAGAGGAGGTTTCCAGAGATGAGCTCCTTTATACGGGTCTGATGTTGTATTGAGTTTCAGGGATTGGAACCTCGGGGGGATGCAATGAAAGTGTGATCAGTTTCTCATACATGTTGCACACAACACTGTTGGATTGTCTCCGTGCTGCGCCTGAACATCTACAGGTCAGGATTTCAATATCAAAACAAAGAATCTTGTCAAAGCAAATCCATTCCACCACACTCTAATGTGTTTGTTACGGTGAGGGCTGTGGCTCATTTTTGGTTCCAATCTAAGTCACAGTTCAACCCTGATAACAGTCTTTCCTGCTGGTTTTTGCTTGAGTTACAAAGATGTCTTGCGACTCGCCGAGGTTCCTCGGCATAAATAAATGCTACCGTGAAGCAACCACCACCAATAAACGTTCAACTCAAACTCTATTTTTTGGCTAAAAAATATTTTCACTTTGAAAAGCGGCTTTGTTTAGAAGGACGGGGTGACCTACTTTTCCTGCATAAATGTACTACTCTGCCAGTGGAGGATTGTAGTGAATATTAGGTGGCTGCTGAATCATCCTCACCGTCTTCTCTTCCCTGTGTGATCTATTTGGATTCGGCTTGTGACAGCAACACGTTCTCACTCTGAAGGCGTCAAACGTCAGCTAATCTCAAGTGGACTTTTGCGTCCCAGAGTGACGCAAAATTCAGCATCAGGCTGAAGCACGTTTCATTTTCAGTGGCATTTTCTGACACGCGTCATATAAAAGAAAGATGGTGGGCGGGGTTAAGGGTGCCACTTCTTCATATCTCTCGGTTTGGACTTCAAGTGAGCCACGAATGAAGAGCGAAGTGCAGCGTGGCACTTTATATACAGTACCAACCCCAACTCCCGTCACGTGGGAGGTGACATTTGACTCCATTAGAAGGTTGAGGCGTCATCGACGTGCAACACGGAAGGTGATAAATGCAGCATCGACATTGGACACAGAGTCGACTGTCACTGTCACTTATTTACATTGAACATTTAGAACATTTGGAATGACTTCTACAGAAACCGAAGGTAAATTGCTCATGAAAATGCCATTGTCTGTTAGAATATTTTCTTGCATAGTGCACACTGAGAAAGTGAAGCGTGCAACTAAAGATTGTACGTACAAGTCGCCGGTATACAATACATTAGAAAAGTCTAACTTGTTAGTATAGCTGCAGCAGACAATAAGGCTTCTCTGTTCAGGTCCACACACCTTCAGGTTCGACCTTGCTTTAATTCCGAACACACCCTGACCATCGCTGAGAGCTTATGCGCCGCAGATGGCTTCAAATAAATATGGATTTGAAATGCCCCTCTGTTTGTTCAGTCTGATCTAAAGCCTCCAACGGCCTCTTTGTTTAGAAGGACTTTGTCCAGAACCCGGCCGGATGGAGAAGTGGTTTACTCCTGATTATACTGCCGGAGTGGTTTGAGGTCCGAAGACAGGCTGATATGATTTTCCAAAAACAATCCAAACCAAATGCTGACCATAACCTCTGTTTTCTTTCAAGGGGCCACTTCACTCAAATTAGAGAAAGAAATCAAACCCCAAAAAAACAAATGTCAAAGAAGAATTTCCTTAAATATATATATGTTCGATGACTCCGACAGGCTGTTTTGTTTGGCAGCTCCAACCTCAGATACGTTTGATGAACATTACCACAAGGAGCTTATCATTAAACCACAGCTGAAGGGCTACAGCTGCAGGGGGATTTGTGGTCATAATTTAATAATGGAGTGAAGGGCAGCGAGTGGCTGCAGAAGTCAAAAATATGGCAGAACGTATAAATCACAAGTATGTGCTGTGAATCGCTTTTCCACGACCATGTGTGACGGGGACGGTCACAGCCGCGAGCAGCATGGAAGTTTCCCCGCAACTATTTGGGAAAAGATAGTCACTTTTACTTACTCTTTAGAAACGTCCACCTCTTTTAACAGATTAGAGAAACCATTATAGGTTCCCCTCCGTATATGTGGCTCACAAAAGCTTGGCCCTTCAAGTGATGCCTCTAGAGTAGTGGTCCCCAACCTTTTAACAGCAGTGGACCGGTCAACTCTTGACAATTGCAACGTGGCTCGGGGGGAATGAAGTTGCTACTTTGAACCGTTCAGACATGCCTTCAGATACAGCACAAAACCAAATATAAAGCGCAGGTCAATGGGAGTCCTGAGCTTTTTTATATGCAACGAGACAGTCCCATCTAGGAGTGACGGTAGACGGCCGCGATAAATCCATATTTTAAGTACGACTCATGGTATTATTTAAAACTTTCTTCTTCTTGGAAGTCATAGGCTCCTCGGTCTCTTGACTGAGGACTTTTCCCTTCGCAAAGAAACGGTTGTTTCCCACTTTGCGAGCTTGTGGGTTACATTTTGGTTCTCAAGTAAAACGGGCTTTTTTCAAAATCAAAGGTTTTCCAAAACAAAAGATTCTTCATACTCAGCTAATACACAAAACGTAAATAATGAATTATTTCATTCATTATTTCTTGTGCCATTCTCTTCACTCTATACTACATTATTTCTAGTGCCGGTACCAATTGATGCACGGACCGGCACCGGTCCCCGGACCGGGGGTTGGAGACCACTGCTCCTGAGGAAGTTTTCTAACAAGGAGATTACAAATGTTTCCAGTGTATATCATGCTATGACTCAGCTTTTTTGTTCATTAGGCGAACATGCTAAACTAATGGTGAATTGTTCTGCGTCCATATTCATAAATATGCTTCATAAGAAGGAGCACAAAAGTAAGGAAACTCACCAGTGGTCATCTTATTAAAAACTTGCAGTTACAATTCCATTTGATACAAAAACATCAGTTGGCGAGCGAGACAGAAAAGTTTTCCGGAACAGTGAGAGGAGGCAGGTGGCGGGTCGCCGGACCGACTTGTGTGTGTGTGTGTAGCAGTGTGTGCTGTGGTGTGTTGGCTCAGCCTGAGTCAGGACCCTGACCAAGTCTTCAACACCGCTGACCATCAATATTTAAACACCATCCATCTGCAGAGACGGCTGTTTGGCTCTTTCTTCTCCCCCTCGCAGGTTATCTGTCCGGATCATCAGAACTGACACTTCAAACTTTAAAGCAGCCGATTTACCATTCCCTATCATGTTTCGTGGCGCGACAGCGCTGACCTACAGATTGGAGTCGTAACGGAATACTTTTTTTTTTCTATTCCTGAAACCAAATGAGATGACTTCATGATCTGAAAAAGCTGTTTACTCGTCCACGTCGCCTGCAGGTAAAGCAGAGAGACTGTAAAATTGCAAGCAACTGCCTCCTCTTCATTCCTTCCTTCCCTCTCATGCTGCTCATCAGCCATAAATGAATCGCAGCCGTTCCCCTCAGCTCAGGACACCGTGACAACAGGGCGGCGTGTCATGCTGTATTACCGTGTGTGTACATGCGCGAGCGTCTGGCCGCGCGTGTCTGCGTGAGAAAAGGGCCGAGGAGAAAACACCGCTCATGGTATAATGAAGCAGCCAGTGTCACAGAGAAAGAGGGGCTGCATTAAATGGGAGGGATGAGGAGGAGTCGGCCGAGGAGAGGTGCTGAGCAGCAAAAGGTCAGCTGCCACCTGCAGGTCCTGAGTGTATTCAGAGACTGACGACCATTTAGACAGCTTTCTCTCTTCACAGGCTTTTGAGTGGCACACAGGCGGAGAATAATGGGATAATAATGCGTGATTTTGGTTTATTACCACTAATAACGAAAGGCTAACTGTCAGTATGTTTGGGGATACAGTTTCATCCGGAGTAACTGAGCAGCCGATATTACCTGGAGGAGAAAATATTTTGGGTCACGTGACATGACTGGGACTCCCAGGAAGTTGATGGAAGCTATTTTTTTAGATAAATTAAACATAAAAAGGATGAAAATATTGAGTGCCCTGAAGATATGACCTTGAAAAATTCATTCATTTCATGCAGTGGTTGATGAAAACATCGGCAGTTTGAATCCATAAATATGTGGTGGGGGGGGGGCATGTGTTTACAAAGTTATGCTCTTAAAATAAGGTTATTCTCAAGAATATTTTACTCAGAATTTGTTATGTTGGGTTGTCAACAAGTGTTTGCATGAGGGAAGCATTAATGGCCTCTCTTGCGTGGATTTAGAACAGATACAAAGGGGAGATTAATTTGCGATTAATCGCGATTAATCTATTGGTTATTTGCGATTAAAATATGACTGTGTTGTCAGCCCATGCAAATAATAAAATATGAGGGACTAAAATGTCACACAAAGAAATGAACTGAACGGCAGTTTGACAGTAAATACGACAGCTCTGCTCCAGTGTTACTCACACTGGGTCAACATACGGTCAAACCTAAGGGCCACAGGGCCAACAACAACATACAGGGCCACGTTTCCCGGGTCAGTAAGATATTTGAAGGCGTTTATAGAGTAGATTGTGCACTCGTGTTGTACAATTGCCACACAACATCTTGAGTCGCAGAGCCGTTTCATAAGCCAGACTGACGTAAACTCATCTGGATTTTAGTGCACGTAGTCGAAGCTGCTCTTCAAAAAGTCTCTTTCAGACTCATTCATGACTCATTATTTCACCGCCTCACGGCCAGACTCCTCTCATTAGCACACTCATGCAAGAACACCGAACAAAGACTCCACCTGTTCTGAGTCTCAGATCACTGTGAAGTCCACTTGTTTCCTCAGTGGAGTCCACCTCAGGCAGAGGCTCGCGCTGCTCTTTGAGTTAGAATCACAGCTAGAATTTTTCACCTATGAAGTGTCCAGAGCACACACTTAACATGTCGCCTCAACAGACCACGACACAATAAAATGGCTTTGGCTTTGACCCCCCAGCTGAATGGACAAATATCAAGTCAATGACACCATGATCCTTGCACCGTATGACACGTAAAAAAATGTGACTTTAGAAACATCCATGTGTTAATAACAATAAATACATGACACGGTACGACAGATCTCACAGGACATCATTATTTGAAACCCAACATTTTGATAATTTAGAAAGTAATAAAGACCCAATAACTACGCCAGTTAGGGAGCCGTTCTTCCCGCTAAAGATATCTCACGCTGCGAGCCGACATTTATAAGCCGAGCTACTTCCAGCTGCCGTTGATTAACGCGGGCAAGTTTCGGCGAGCAGAAGAGGACTGCGGAGAAATCACTCACCTCCCCGGGGTGTGTTTGTGCGTCTAAACTAGAGCCCAAATGTTGCGTCACATAAAAAGCGAGCAGCCGTAGATTGCTAATTAGTTTGCCGTTAGATGGTGGGCACGCACGCGAGGACGCGCTGTTCAGGGAATCCATAATGAAAAGTGTTCATTACTGACTTGGACTTACTTCATTAAAAGATATTTAAAAAGTTATGACGACTATAGAGGTCGCAATAGGTGAGGCCGCTTGTGAGTGTGTCTCAGTAAAAGCAAAAAAAAGTGGATTTTTTTGTTTTGTTTTTTGCTGTGAACATCATAAAATCCTTTTTTATATATAAATACAGCGAGCAGACAGCTGACAAAAAGCGCAGCAGTTGCAGCTGAGGCTGTTTATTAATGTGCAGCACTTAGCTTTGCGAGATGCACCGACAAAAACTGCCTCTGCAACAGCTATCAAGCATAGTTTTACCGAGATGGGCATCTTATTGCGTCAGGGAAAATGGGCCGGGATTAAAGACATCTCTGCAGTCAGTGAGCCGCTCTAATGAATTTAAGATGTACAGAGACCTCGCTGTGTATGATACACGGTCGAAATATTGAAGCTCCTGCCTCTCTCTCCAGCGTAAGCCGCACTTGAGAATAGAGCGTTATTCAAAGGATTGAGGCGTCATGGTGACAGTGGTATGGGGGATCTGATTTAAGTCCACTTCATTTACATAGACACATTCATCCACCGTGTAGCACGCACCAGTTGATAATCAACTGAGATTATGGGACTTTCTGTATGATGGGATGCTACTCCAGCCAGAGTGTGTCAAACTCCAGGCCTGTGGGCCACATCCAGCCGGCTAAGTCATTTTTACGGGCCCGCAGGAGCTTTATACAGTATACAAGTAACATCGGACTTCGGAATTCGGAATTTGGATTTGACCTAAGTTGAATGCCATTCAAAATAGCCCACACGAGGGTTATAGGTACTACAGTAGTGGTAGATCGCTGTGTGAGAGTGAGATGCTGGGGTACTGTGCTGCCGTAGCTGTCGTACGCAATGCCGGGCTGCTACGTGCTGCAGTGCTAGACGTTGAATGAAAGAAAAAAAAAGCATCTGCTGGCCGTGGTCGGAAGTACGGGTGGACGTGAGTCGAGCAGGTTGTAAGTCGGATGTAACTTGTATTTATAGTTGGGCACCAAATAGTAGCTCAAGCAAGAGGTGTGCAGTATGAACAGTGCATGCATAACCACTACACCATGGTAATGCTGGTGTTTGGCTTGGAAGCCGAGGGAGCGTTGACGTAGAGTCACACTGTAGTTCTTATTGATAAACACAGCAGAAAAACCCCTGTAAGGGCGGATCAAATTCCCAGCCGAGGGAACCAAAAGCCGCTGCTGCTTTCATTGTGCTCCATGGTGCACTGTAACACATAACTTAACAAATATCACTGGTTGATACATTGTCACAAGAATTATTGCAGATAAGATAAGAGATTTTTTTACGACCAAATTAACATGAATGTAATGATATTGTATTTAAAAAAGTAATGCAAGCACAACCGCAAAATGCAATGTTTTTATTTGTCATTGGTATTTCACCATTATAGTCTAAATAAAAATTTTAAAATGCGTCATATTAAAGCTAAATTTAAATATCCTGAATGTAAAAATCTAAATACAATTCAAAGTGTATTCATAGCCTCAGTTAACAAAACCTCAACTTAATAAAACTGCTCTAGTGATAGTGGTTCAGGTGGGCATCCATGTTTGATGTGTTTGCTGTCACCACATTAGAACAAATTTGACTGAAACTGACTGTTTATTATGTCATTAGGTTTGAAGCTATTCCCTGTGGCCTTTGGCGTGGCATCTTGCTAAACTTAGCTTGTTAGAAAAAAAACTTTTTTGTTGCCCCTTACATCATGGAATTCAACTTATACAGCCTACTTCTTAACATCTACATTTTTAAGACAGTTTTATATATATATATATATATATGAACAACAAGTGTTTAATTTGAAATAGTGCTTGATACTTTACCCTGCGTTCCCTGGAGTCGCCAGCATTTTCCTGGTAGGTGAAAAATTGTCTTGTAAGCCGACACGAGACCATTACACCTTCAAAAGCCATTTTACATCCCAGTGGGAGAACACATACACCAAAACTTACACCTCAACACTTCTTCACTCCCCCTCACACCTCCTGCCAATACTACTTATCACCTCTGATCAATAGCTGGAACATCAATTATGTATCAGCCGTGGCTTCCTGTGCGCTGACACCGACAGAACGTATGCGTTTTTGTTACAAAAATGAGCTGATGACACTTAAATGATGGGAAAAAACAACGACAAAAAACACAGCGCCGCAGCACTGTCTGTCCTCCCATCTGTCTCTGAAAGCTCACTCACTCTATTTCTCATTATCTGTGGTCCTCGAGGGATCCGGCTCAATCGTGTCTGTATGTGAAATATAAGCCTGCTTTGGCCTGGAATAAACACAGCGAGCTCATCGCTCAGTCACTCCTGCCAGTGTTCCATCTAATGACCTGGCCCTTTCTACTCCTCACCAAAAAAAAACAAAAAAACAGAGGAGAACCGTCTAAATCGCCAGCACCTCAAGTCCTCATCAAGGAGAGTTAAAAGGGAATGCGATTGAGTTGCACGTGCGTTCTGATAATTGTGAGATTTGTTTTCTCGCGGCGCGCCAAGCTGTCTTATTGATTTCCAGCTATAAACACAGAGGGCTGCATGTACTGAGCAGGTGCTGGGCAGCCGCCATGCCTCGCATCCAAAATTCCAGAAAATTATAGAGTTGTTTCCTCCATTTATTTCTCTTTGTTTCTGGGGGATTTTCAAGCCCCTCGTGACAGTCTGTCTTTCCCTCTGGCCTGCCGCCAATGCTTCAGCTGGCCTTCAAGAAAGTCCACCTGCCAAGACGCAAGTGGCTCTGCCAGCAACCAGACTGCCTGTCACACTGCGAACACACAAACATGCACAAAAATGCATAGAATAAAGTGCCGCGTCTCTAACCAGACCTCACCGCTCCAGTGAATTCCTCTTTTGTCGGCCTCACCTTACATGTTTGTGGTTGTAATTCATTCCACAGCGGACATATCCCCCATTAAAACCCATCTTTTTCCATATGTTTATGAAATTCAAAGTGCATGATTCAATGGAGACAGCAGCTCCAAACCACTTCCCAAATGTAAGTGCTAACAGAGTAGCAGGAAGCTATAAGAAACCCATCTAGTGGTGAGCTGTGGATGGCTTTCGTAAGTTCTCAGACAAAGCTGCACCTCACGGATTATTAACGGTTGCATGTCGAGCTTATCTTCATATAAAGCAAATCCTAAATCTAAGGAAGTGTGGAGCTTAAGAAAAGAGCTATGAAAAGGTGGTGCTGTGAAGCAGTGGGAACTGTCCAGATGAAAGGGGATTATTGAACTCTGAAACAGTAGAAATGAAGCAAGAAAACATGAACACTGTGAGACAAAAATAATGTTCAGCTATAAAATGTGCTTAAAAATGTCATTTTTACCTGCAAGCGCTACACGGTTGTGGGTGGTAAATTGATGAATTTTCTCTTCTCCTGCAAGACAATAATAGCATGCAAGCTAACGCCCTATATTGCGTCTCAATAGATGCTAACGTGCAATGTTGTCTTTTTGAGAGACACAAACCGTTGCCTACAGTCTTGACAAATGTGTTTTTTAGAGCAAACCTTTTATATTCAAGGTGGAATATTTCAAAATACCAAAATGAAAAGGCTAAAATGAGTGTTCACCTGTGACTCTCTGTGTTTATGTATTGCTGTATGTGGAATATTGGTCTCCCTCCATGTTATTTCTATTGTGTGTGTTGTGCAAGCAAGTTCTGGAAGAGTGATGCCACCTTGGGGTCATTGCTATCAACTATCAGTGTTTCTAATGCTACAAAATGGTATGAAATTGTATTCATAAAATGAATTGGGGGCAATAACATAAGGTTAAAAAAAATATTTTCTTGTTTGTGAGTCTTTTTGGTTTAGGTTTTGTCAATTTAACGTAAATATATGAAGAAGTGTTTAAGAATATTGAAGCATTTAAAATGTGCAAGTTATTTACAGTGTTCTATGTAGCTGTAAAGCGCTTCTGGACGAATCAAATCTTTTCCATCTGAACCCCAGTGTCTGACCCGCTCTCACTCCACTGTGGGCTGACTTGCATGTTGTCAGGGCAACAAACAGACGGATGAAGGAGTGAGGAGTGCAGCCCTGAACTCTACAACCATCTGACAGCTCCGACTCTCAGTGTAATCCGCCTCATCAGAAATCACTCCGATGTTTACTAAAGTTTTGAGCGTCCGATAATGAACGCTGCAGCTTGAGGAAGATGCACGAAAACTCTCAGTTGACCTCACTGGCAGAACAGCACATGGCAAAACACAGCTTTATATTTGTTCCAGGATAAATAAACATGTAAACAATAGAACAGTGCAACACTATTTTAGTATTGTTACTACGAAATAAATAAAAATAAGAATGACTTCCACTTAAATTTTACATTTATTACTTAAAAAAAAGTATATAATCTTATAAAATGTTTCAAAATAAATGGCTGAAATTCAAATTGAAATTCTAAATTGTGATAAGCAAGTGTATTTAAATGTCCCAGCAGAGACTTGGAAACTGCTCAGAAGAAAAACGTTTCAGTTGAGGTATGGGCCGAATCATCAAGGGAAAGGGCCGCATGTGGCCCCCAAGCCACACCACCACCGTTTCAAGGTGCGTGTTGGACGTCCGGCTAATTTCCAGATTAGGGCCCATGAAAGATGCAGCTTCTAAAAAAAGTCGGCAGAAAGCGTGTTGATCGTGAGCCGTCATTCAAGGCAGCTGCTTCGGTGGAGTGATTTTTAAAAGGAGTGCACATGGTTTATTAAAAACCTTGCATGGAGCCTTGAACCAGCCAGCAAAGCAGAGAGGAATGTGTTCAGCTGAGATGAACTCTCTATGTTTATGAAAATGTTGCTGTACAAAGCATAGCTGGTTGGTTCCGGGGTCCCTCTGAGTCTGGGGGGGGGGTGTTCGGTTGACTTTGCTGTTTCATGTACAGTGACAGAACACGCGAAACACTGATGATGACGGGCGATGACAGCAGCGGTGCCCTAGTTTGTCACTCAGGGAGCCTCGGGAGTGTGTTAGTGTGTCTCTCAAATATCCGCACGCTTTTGAATTGTGTTGAAACAGTAGTTTGGGAAGCCACGCTGACAAGTGAGCTTTATCGCGGTGAGGTGAATCTGCATGCCCCAAATTCAATTCAATTGAAACTTTTTAAATTTACAATTGTGTGTGCGTGAGTCATGCGTGTAGACCCCAAGATATCCTCAGCACCAGTACTGTTTTTTCCTGCTTCTACAGCCGCGTTTTTTTCCAAGAACTCATGAGGTCACATCAGGCTGAGTCACTCCAGTTTTTCATTCTCCTGTTCACAAGAGCCCAACTGTTAGAAAAAATAATCATCTTAAGGATGTAGTGGACTGGCTCAGTAGCCTTCATTAAACAGAGCTGTGTTTGTATTTCTGTCTTAGTAGGGACCTCTCATTGCCGTAGCCCTTTCCCCAGCCTCTCTCCCTAAACCTAACCATCCAAAACTAATGGCTAACCATAACCAGGACTCTGAACCAGACCTAAACACAATGATAATGACCCAGTGTTTGAAGCCCTCATCCTTAGAATAGAGGCTTAACCTTGTGGGATCTGGCAAAAGGGCCCCACAAACACCCAAGGGCCCCAGAAAGGCGTGTTTCCCCCCCAAATTGGACCTCACCAGGATAGATATGGCTAAAAACATACAACATACAAACTCAAATTTACAAACTCAATTCAATTATAATGACCCAGTTATTTTGAAGTCATAATTCTCAAGCTTGTGGGGACCTTTTGCCGGTCCCCACTAGGAGGTGTGTTCCCAAGAATTGGTCCCGACAAGTATAGTTATACAAGGAACACACACACACACACACACACAGTGCTGTCAAAGAGTGGCTGGTCACAGGAGGGTAAATTGGCCTGGACTCTCAGGAGGACCACAGCAGCACAGACAGATATGAACTCACATGTCAAATGAAAGAGTGTTTAGACAGGTCTCTTCCACTGCTACATACTCACACACACACACGCACACACACACTCAGACACGGACTGACACACACTTTCTATTGTCCGTCACGTCGCGACCAATGGTTATTTGACCCAGAGGCATTTATTAAGTGTCTCACAAAGATGGAAGGAACACAAATAATTCAATTGAGGGACAAGCTTTTCCGCGTTACATAAACTGCCGCGTACGACAGGACACTCTGATGCTACTTCCCGACTCCATTAGTCTGTTTTAAGTGGTTTGAAACTCAGCTTTGTTGATTGGCTCCTCCGAAATTAAGATTCACTTTGTGGAAAATAGATGTATTTTACTGGATAATAAGCCTCCTGGGGAGTGTGCGTGTCAACTTTTCTCGCTTTTATTTATCTTTTTGGCGACGAAAAACTGCAACCACAGCAGAACCCGCCCGAGCACGGGAGATTCATTTCATATTCTTCTGGATTGTGAAGCAGCAATGAAAGCAAAAAAAAACTTTTTTTTTTCACTTGACTCCACTTGCTCGATTCGCATGAAAACATGACAGGCTGTTGTGCAAGACTTTATTGTTCATCCCCGTTTTCCTCATCCATCATGAAACTGTCCTTACTATCAGCATCACTGGCTGCTACACAATAAACTCTCCAAGTCTGATATCTTACTTCAGCTGTGGCTTGCTCACAGTATCCCTAGTTTTTATCTACTCGGACGCAGCGGAAGGAGCTAGGTGCTTGGCTTTAAAGCTTATGATTCATCCGCAGCCATTCGTGAGAGGAGGAAAGATAGGAGGTCTGGTCAGCAAACATTCCGTATCGGACGCTGACCTAAATCCTCCCTTGTTTGTTTGAGGAGCTGGTTAAAGCAGCTTTTCACAGCCGCCGCACGAGTCCAGCCGGCAGAGTAAACAGTAAAAACAGACGAAGAGAAAGGGGAACCAGCCTGATTCCATTTAGCCAAAACAAAGGTCAGAGGTGGCGAAAAGAGTGTGTGACAGAGGGTTAATGAAGGGGAAGGGAAGTGTGTTGGGTAGAGTCGCTAAGGCCCAGTGAGTTTGACCCACAATTAAACACTCGAGCACTTCCAACCAAAGTTCAGGCAAGTCGTCTGGAAATGAAGGAGATTGTATTTGACAGGAACGAACCCTTCATTTACTGAAGCTTGAGGAACCTCTCAGCTGGGTATTAAGTCCCATGGCAACATGTTTGGAATGAACTGCCTCATGTGATAATAGTAAGTCCGTTCTGCCATTTTCCTTCAATACAGACTATCCTCTTCTTCTGGAGGAGAACCAAGGCGCTAACTGAACAACAGATAGCATGTCCTATGTCTGTCCTGGGGCCTCCTCCCAGCTGCCTGGAAGGCGTCCATCTCTGTTGGAGTCCATCTAAAAACTTTGTGACCACAGGTAAGAGTAGGATTGACTGGTGAGGCAGACCGTTCCCTTCAGGCTCACCTCAGTTATCACCAAGACAGAAGCTGCACACATTACCACACAATACAGAGTGCAAGAGAACTGCTGCAGCTCTACTGTAGTCCCCACCAGACACAGGGCGTCACGCAAGCGTTGCCATGTCGCGCAATACTTGCTGCATCTGAAGAGACTGACAACCAGTGAGCAGATGTATGAGTGTACTGTATGAGATCTTTCCTGCCAACTAGTGACTAACAATATGCAACAGATTAAACATGAGAGGGGTTAGTTTTATTTTGGCGAACACGGGAGCTGGCCACTCTCCACCTGCTGTCAGAAGTCTCACTCTTTCCAACAGAACAAGAGGTGTTTGGGCCAGCGAGCATGACATAAACTCCTCCCAAACCACTGCAATATGAAACAAACGGCCTCAAAGATGAGGGCGCACTGCTCACTGGGACGATCCTTTGTTCTTGTCAGTGTCTCTCCTCTCACTCTCATGATTTTGGCTTTTATCAATAATGCCATTCGGTAGCGCAAACACACAAATGGATCCGAGCGGTGCAGTGTTCACGTCTCTGCCACCGAGCCTTGTCTAAAAGCCATCCGTCAGCCAGCTTCAGGAAAATGTGACACTGTTCTCTGGGCCCAAACCGCCATCCTGCCTCCCAGCTATACATTAGGACAGGTGTGTGGCTGTGTGTGTGTGTACATGGTGTCGCACTTGTGTTCCACAGATAAAGGATCACCACCTCATTACTAGTGATGGGTGATCCTGCGCTGGCGTTGTCAGCGGAGGATGGAGAGTGAGACAAAGAGCGGGGAAGCAAAAACAACACTGGCAAGGAGGTATTGGACAGCAGACAGCGACAGGATTAACCGGAATAGGTGGATGATTCCAGTCACTGCCTGCTGTTCGCCGTTAAGAGCAAAGATCTATATTCTCTAGACCAAGGTCACGGTTGTTACATGGGAGCAGCGCAATCGCTCGGACCCACCTGCCGGACGCACACTCCCCGTGAGGTATGGCTCTGCCGATAACTACAAGCAAGCGTTATGGATTAAAGCAATTAAAGCGCAGGGGACCTTTGACCTATCATTATACCGCAGCCTTGTGAATCATTAGGTGTGTGTGGCAGCGCTCATGCTTGCCTCTGCAATAACCGCTCACCCACATGTTCACCTTACGAAGCAATACTGCAATTTCCCCTCAGCACCCAAAGGCCAATCCAATGAGCAGTTTCATGCCGGGGTTAGCTCCGGGCCATTAGAGTAAACCACAACAAGAATATAAACCCCCTGTGAGTTCGCAGGCGCAAATGAGAGGAAACTTACTTAACCATTAGTGTGTTCGGTTTACTCACACCGGCCTTTAAATCACTATCAATCGGGACAAAGCCGAAGTCAACAGTTCAAAAGGGTTTGACGTATTGGATCACAGAGACGTAGAAAATGGAGGAGAATTTTCTATGATGCTGAAAGATGGCTGCCGACTAAACCAATAGGCAAAGCTTTCAATAAACCAGAATGTTTTTCCCCGCCTGGGAAGGTTTTTGGGGCTTATCCAACACCATCCCAGGATGTGCTGGGAATGTCTCAGTATTCTCCGAAAAGAGGTGGTTGCAGGTTCTTTGAAGAGGAAATTCTGGGTGTAGTTGCTGAAGATGCTTCTCTTCAAACTAGACCTTGGAAGATCAGCTGGGTGGATGGAGACAGATGCCATCTTTGTTATGTTGCAGGAGGAACTGTCTACTATAACAGGAGTAAGTGTTATGACCTATCCAATATGGTGATTTAGTTTTTCTCACATCCGTATGACAGGACAACTTGAATACCTGTTCAAGGGTTGTTTCAGAAGCAACTATTAAAAGCTTCCCTACTACTGCAGAATTGTACTCAACAGCGTGTAGAGTTTTGACGGGATCAAGAACGTTTTGACATTTCTTTTAAAGCAATGCTGTGGACGTGAAGTGTGTTGTAGCCTAGCGACAGACTGGCCTCCATCCAGGTCAGGAAAAGATTGTCTGTTCTCCTGATTTCTTTTTGTTTGTGTGTGTATGTACACATGACAAATATGGAATAGCAACAAGGTTTTGACATAGTAACTGAACAAGCCAATAGACTAAGCCCAGAGCAGCCAAATCAGTTGCGGAAAACGTCAGACTGAGGTTGTGATTTCAAAACTGTTGGGTCAAAATCACATTAAAATCGATCAGTCGTAAACATTTAGAAGTAACCCTTGAAGCATCTATTCATCTTTAAAGTGTGTGAGTAATGACTGTTTTTAACAGCAGCTTCAAACCAACTCTTTCAAGTGGTCTTTGCCGTAAGCTAATGCTCTGCAAGGCTTTCTTGTCTTTAAGAAATGATGGACATTTCAGCAAATGGGCTGTGCCAGTTATTTCATATTTTGAGATTAAATCTATACTATCTGAGATGAAAGTATGAACTGTAGCTCACCTTATAGGTCCTATTCTAATGGTATAGACATGTCTAAAACCTGGAATCGACCTCTGAGTGAACAAATTAAAGAAGGGTGAAATAGATTTCCTCCATGTTGTTTGGGAGGACCTCAGAGCAATCTAAAAATAGAAAGCCAGCTTCTTCCCCCGACTGTCAGGAAAGCATCCGTGGAGGAAACAAAGAGTTAGGACGTGCCATTTCCCCATGTAAGAGTAAAGAGCAGCGGGAAGACAGTCAGACCAAAGGAAGACAAGGGAGGGCCTCAGAGCATCCACCCTGTTGTTACATCAGAGCGCCCTCAGGGGCCGAGGTGGGGGAGTCCAGCTCCCTCTGCTGGTGCACCTCACAGCTTCTCACAAGGACCTCTCAGCAGATGACTTCCAGGATCAGGTCTGCTGCTACCCTCCCTGTTGAAATGCCAGCAGTTCTGGATCAGCGATTGAGCTCCTGCAAACACTTTCGATCAAAGAGTCTAAGATTGCGCTTTCTACTCTAATTGGATTTCCTGGAATATTAGGACTCCAGAGATGTGTGGGAGGAGAATATGCAGACTCCTAGACAAACAAAAGATGCCCCCCACACACAGGCTGGCACATAGAAGAGAGCATCTCTCAGCAAAGTGTGTGCCTGCACGGCTAAACAGAGCGCCCGGCACAAAGGTAAGAGGCACGCAGAGTTTCTGACAGAAATGACTCCATTAGATTACTGTCCCGTTGGGGGACACACACGGGCGCCAGAGGCGCAAATTAGGCCAGCGGTCTCGAATGATGGCGACTCCAGGAGCAATCCGTCTGAAACGAAAAGTGTATAAAGCACAAGTCAAAGTGGCCGGCGTCTTAATTCCAGCCGACTAATTCCCAAAGCACCTCTGCCTCTGCGGGCGTTTATCTAAATCAACAGGAGTTCCAGTTATTTTCATCACTCAGGCTCATTTTCATGAATATTTCAGGAGTGTTACAAGCATTGTTAAAATAATTCCCCCCCTCTTCCACTGCTTCTCCATCCTCCAGAGTCTTTGTTCCGCCTGAACTCCTCAGGGCTGTGACATACATTTCCTCCTGATGTATGCAAGGAGATTTTTTATATTTTAATGATCCCAGGTTAAGTCGGGTCAGATGAGTCGGTTAACCAGAATGACACGTCCTCCATCAGACAGCAAGTCTCCTCTGCTTTATGAAACAAATGATGAAGACTCTTCCTCCCCACTTAGTTCATTCTGCCATTAGAAGAGTCCAACTGCCGTGTTTCCAGCAGTAGTTAGTGAGTGAATGTATCGGCTCATTCTGGCCGGGCATCAATGGTAATACAATAAGTGAGAAAGGCTCAGCAGCAGCGTGTGACAAATTTAATGTAATCGCTGCTCCTCATTTGCAGACTGGCATGAACTTGTTCCACAGAGGAGGAGGAATCATTTATCATTTTCTGGATATCATCTAGAGGGATTTGCGCACGCGCTCCAATTGTGGCGCTTCTCTTATAAAGTTCCATCCGCAATATCCGACACAGTTAACGTCCAGGGTGATGAAGATGCGCCGGTGGAGTTTATATAAACCGTGAAAATGCTTCATTGGAGTCGGGGATTCCCATCCGCGGAGCGCGCAATGAACCCGTCACACTCAACCGCGGCACCCACCTTCATTCTCCGGGTAATTCCGTAAGGCTTGACACGGCGACAGGACGAGGAAAAAGAGCCAAAGGAGCGGGGAGGTCAAGTGGGAAAGGGACGGATAGATCCACAGGACGCGTGGTGGTGCCATTCTCAGGCTGCGCTGCGCCCTCGATGCATCCCTGTTGGCGGTGTGGAGTCGCTGAGCGCAGCGCTGCGAGTGTGGAGGAGAGGAGCGAGGGAGAGGGAGAGAGAGAGAGAGGGAGAGGGGGAGGAGGTTTCTCCGAGCAAATCCTGTCATTCAGCTCTGATCTAGCTCAGTCCGAAACATGAGGATTCTTATGTCATGTTTTCATCCCCGTCTTGATCAGCCATAAAGCGGCCAATCCTGTTAGGTCGTTTAAATTTGGGGAATACACGCTTCTACATGTCAACTGGTAAGTCAGTTCAAACAAGGTTTCCGCACGACTTTTGGCTGCATTCAATGACAACAGAATATTAGTTTTATTGTCTTCCCATATAGAGCCTCTGTGACTCCAGTGTCCATTCATCACCAGCGTGTCTCAGGGCTGTGGATGGGGTCAACATACTGCTTTACGATACACCCCAAATTCAAGGCTCGGGGGGCAGATTTGACTCGCCAAGTCAATTTATGTGGTTCAAATTTGGCGCAACAAAAAACACTTATAATATCAAGAGCGCTCAACAGGGTGCCTTGTATCAGTTCAGACTCTGTAACTGCCTTGTCGATAAATGTTCACATTTCTCAGCCCATGACTTGGACTTGGACATTTGAATTTTCGGTCCCACTGACTTTCACACTCCTGTTCTGAAAGAATCAGCCCATTCACAGTGAAGCATAACATACATATTTGACCTTAATGCTTTGTTTTAAAAAGTCATGCTATAGTTCTGATCTCTCTGGTGAGGTGTTTGTGCTATGGCCCCTGAGAACACACCCAGAGAACACAGGAGAGTGATCATGGCAAGGGGGCGTGTTTACGCCTACTGCCTCCACAACTTGACATCGCATTAGCGGAGTGAAATAGATGAAACATTTGAGTCGCATCTCTATGATGCAACCCATCTTTTGAGTCCCCCGCCGCCTCCAGCAGACCACATGACAGTCCGCCGTCTTATTACCGACGCACAGTCGTTGGGGTCCGCAACTGATCGCCAGCGTAAACACTTCCATCTCTCCATCCTGTCAATTACTTTGATAAGCAACATGGCCACATGACAATTACTGGATTAGTGTCAACTTAGGCTCTCCCCTCGCTCGGTCTGCCCTCGATGGTTGATGTGGTTCCTGCTCTTGAATCCTGCCGCACACAGAGCTGACACGCACAGCAGACTCCTGTCAAACACTCTATGGAGATTTACGCCGACAATATTCGACAAATTTGACTGAAGGCGAGTGTGCTTTTGCTGGTGCGTCTGGACCTGAGTCAACATGAATAAATGATGAAAAGAAAGGTGTCAGAAGACGAGTGCAAGGTCAGGTTTTCAATCTGAAACTGCAAAGACACTTTCACACACGCTGATCTTGTGGCAACAAGATCAGTTATAGCCTCATGGTTTATGTATGTGGACTTTACATTTGGCTTATTTCAGGGTGCCCCCTTTGAGCTCGCTGGAAATGAATTTAAACACATTTTAAGTTGAAGAACAAACTTGTAATACCTGTCAGCACTGATACTTACTGCTCAAGGTAGGTGCAAGATTCAGAAGGTGCTGCGTAGTTGCCAACAAATGTTAAAAGTGTATTTCCCTTATAACAACACTTTTACAAGATTCAGAAGGTGCTGCGTAGTTGCCAACAAATGTTAAAATTCTGTTTGCTCATGTTTCACAAAATGTATAGGTTTTAATGTGGGAAGTTTTGGCAAGAATCATAGCTATTTTGTGTTGTGTATATTACATTTCTATAACAATAATGGACCCTTAACAAGAAGAAGACGAGAATTTGAATGGCTGAACAAAGAGAGGTCACAGATAATAACACAATAACAAGCAGTTTTATGATCAATGACTCATCTTAACTCTTTCCTACAACATGAATTAAATTTTAAAGTTATTTTAGAAAAATAATATTGGAGATTTAGCATATAAAATGCGTGAGTGCTAAAGTAGCGTTTCATCACAACTTCCAAAACACTGAGCCTGGATTGTCTTTATTATAGAGCCGTAATCCACGCATTAATATTCTGTATAATTATCAAATTAGAAATTAGTGTTCGACACAGTCAGTGACCAGATGAGCAGGTCAGCCATAGTTGAAGTTCACAACATGTAATGGATGAGTTTACTCTATCTAATGAAGTGGATATAAAGATTTGACTGCACAAATTAAGACCCTGGAGAGAATGAGGCATCGCAGTTTCCCGTCACGACACGTTCTTCATTTCCATACATGAAGCCTCTGTACAATCTTTTACCAGCCGTTTAATCTCCTGCAGGATGAGGTCAAACGCCCACGCCGCCGCCGCGTGGAAATTAAATTTGCTGACAATTAATCGCAGTCATTTCTATTGTTCGCGCTTGAAAAAACTAGGTTTAAGTCTCGCTTTCACCCAGGAATCACTATTGATTTGAGGCAGACAAAGTAAAACCAGGATTTCTGATCTAACATGGTTTTCAATGGGGAAACGATGGGGACCGAAGGCTCCCGTGGGTCACCTGAAGCGCTTGTCATCGCTCCCCGGCAGCTAATGTGATGTGCGGCAACAAGATTTATGTGGAGTTCACGACCACAATTATATATACCAGCGCTAACGCTCCTCTCTCACGCTTCTGTCGCGAGTGAGGCTCCTGCAGAAAAGTATAAATCTGTCCAAGACTGTGATCCATGTCAATATTCCGCCTGTGTGACAATGTGAATGTGCGTGGTTGTGCTTATTTCCAGTGTGTGTGTAGTTAGGGCTCTAGTTATGATGATTTCCCTCTCTTCAATGGCTTTACTTGGATGACCTAATTTTCTTCGAGTGGAGGGGAAAAAAAACATGTCGTGCTTTTTTTCTCTTCATCTCGTTCCCCTCTTTTTTTCCCCCTCTTCTTCTGCTGCCATGACGCTGCATTCATCCTGGTGACTAAACATAGCTGTCATGCATTCCAGCAGTGACAATGTGAGTGGCCCCTTAAACCCATGTCACCCCCACCACACTCAGACACACACCAAGTCAGCAAACGCCATGTTGCATGGGCTACTTTGAAAACCATTTTTATTAATGCGACAGACTAAAAATCCGTGGAGGTGTTTGACTGCAACTCATTTTCCCTCGTACACAAAGCCTTGTTTATGATCTGCTGAAACACTTTTTTTTTCTCGTGGCCACAGATATTTTGACCATTACTTGATCTATTTCCTCCTCTTAAGGTTAAATTGTTTCCACAAATCGAACAGTCTCATGTCTTTTTCCACTGTTGGTGACCTCACACGGCTCACCTCTCACCCCAGTCCTGCCCGGTCACACAGGTCAGCTCATCACTGGCTATCTTTAGATGCACTATTAGCTGAAGCTGGAGGAAAAAAAAAACAATCCTTTTTTTATGTTCTTGCTTCAAAATCTTGATGTTCAGTTGTTAATAAAGTCAGTTGTTTATTCACCTCATCTCACATAAATGCAACGCCATTAAACTGGAATAATAAAATAATAGATTCAAGTTATTAAAAAAAAAATCTGTTTCGTACTATTTAGTCCTGTCTTTTCAATTTCAATTTGAGCTCCATGCTCTGTACATTTTCATCCCTATCTGTGGAACTGTGTTGGTACCAAATGTGTTCACTCTTATTTCCACAAAATACGATGTTTGTCATCGGAACGTGTGCGAAGTTTATGTCTGTTCTTCTCCGCAGTCTGTGTATGTACGGCGGTTTGTTTTTCTATGATTTCCATGATAGCACAAGAAATGACAATAGACTCCACAGTAGGCACTTCTACACACCCAGATACATTTTTATTCATTTGTCAGGGGGAAATATGCATTTCCGTGTTCGCTGGACCATTTGCCGGATGTGATGTCATCATCCCGCGACAGCCTTTTACCTGTTAGCATGATGTTGCAGGAGCTGAAATGCATGATGGAAAAAAAGTCTTCTCCTATAATAAATAAATAGGTGTGTTGTTATTTCATTTTGTGGTGTCAATTATTTTCTTTGTTTAAATGTTACAAAAATAAGAATTAATACTCGGTAATTGTTTAAATGTATGAATAGATATTCTTTTTATAAAACATGTTAATAATAAAATGAAATAAACAAATAATCATGGACCTCAATTTAGCCTTTAAGCTACACTGAAAAGTTGAAATGTCAAATTACTCACTTTTCACCATGAAATTTTGCGATATGCAAATGAATAAAATGCATTGAAAATGAATTTTTACAGATATTGAACATTACAGTTCAGTTGGTGTTTCGTGTTATTTGGTGTCTAGGTTCTGGAATGAAACAGAATTTGGGAAAAGCGTCGCGGCAGGAGTGTGCGCGGCATCTTTCTGTCTTTAGGGGCTATCACTTGTTTGACAAGGGGCAGAGGTGATGACAGGGTCGTCTGCTTTGCCAGTAACTCCCCCCAGCCACCACACTCTGTATACACACAAACCCTCAGTCCTATTCAGAGCCACTCACTCATGTGGTAATGTCTCCATTGTGGCAGCCTGGACGCTTTATGGGCAGCAGCTTGGTGCTGGCATTTGCCGAGAGTCATGTGTGTGTGTATATATCTGTGTTTGTGTAGTGCCTTGCTCATCCGCAGCGAAACTCATTCAGAACTCGGGTTGACTGCTGACACATGAGCGGAGAATTGCACACCAGGAGATGAGACTCGGGGACTTTTGGTGATGCGAAAATTAAAGTGGCAAGTATTAAATAAATCTCGCTCCTACTTCCTCCTGCCGTCCTCTCGGCGAAGCAGGCGGTGCGATTCGTCATGTCAGAGCCGGGGAGCTTCCATACAACTAGAGGTGAAAGGGAGTGTGGGAAAGGGCTGCTGCACAAAGCTGTCCCTGCCCCCGTCTGTCTCTCCTACATACGCTCGCCGATGGCCTCTGCAGTCTCCTCTGACTCACCAGTGTCGCTTCCGAGTCGTCTCCTAAAAACAAAGCCTGTCTAGCTAAGAGCATTTATCTCCCAATCTAACATCCCTCCGAAGACATAAAAAAAATAGAGCCCAAACTTATTTTATGCTCCTTAAAGGGGCCCTATTGTGTTTATTGTTTTTGTCCTCAACAATTGAACGTCGCATACACATATAGTAGCATCAAAATAAAATTTGAAATAGCTTTAGTTTGGCCATCCCACTTAAAATGCTTTGTTCTATTTAGAAAGAGCATGGAGGACAAGAAAAACATTGCCGTTACATCCACAATTTTCCTATCTTGATATTTTTCCAGGCCAAAAAAGTTTTTAAAAAGTGCCAACTGGGAACAATGTAATACACATGCCTGGCCAGTAGATGGAGTAGTAGAAGAAGGTGTTTTTAAGCTATAGGCTACTGTTCTGAATTGGGTAGAGATGAGACAGATATTCTCGACCGGAATAAGGTGGTTTGCTCTCTCCAGGTCAGTGGAGAGTTCTTGCCCCAAGTGGTGGAATTTAAGAATCTCGGGGTCTTATTCTCGAGTGAGGGAAAAGGGGAGCGCGAGATTGATAGACCGGTTGGTGCAGCGGCAGCAGTGATGCGGTCACTGTATCGGACCGTCGTGGTGAAGAGGGAGCTGAGTCACAAGACGAAGCTCTCAATTTACCGATCGATCTACGTTCCCCCCCTCACCTATGGTCACGAGCTTTGGGTCATGACTGAAAGGATGAGATCGCGGATGCAAGCGGCTGAGATGAGTTTCCTCCGCAGGGTGGCTGGTCGCTAGAGATAGGGTGAGGAGTTCGGTCATCCGGGAGGAGCTCGGGGTGGAGCCGCTGCTCCTCCACATCGAGAGGAACCAGCTGAGGTGGCTCGGGCATCTGATCCGGATGCCCCCTGGATGCCTCCCTGGGGAGGTGTTCCGGGCATGTCCTACCAGGAGGAGACCCCGGGGAAGACCCAGGACTCGCTGGAGAGATTATGTCTCCAGTCTGGCCTGGGAACACCTCGGGATCCCCCGGGAAGAGCTGGAGGAGGTTTGTGCGGACCGGGAAGTTTGGGCTTCCTTGCTTCGAATGCTGCCTCCGCGACCCAACCCCGGATAAGAGGTAGAAGAAGGTGAAGGTGAAGGTGAGACAGATAAGACAGTGACATCACTGTTTTCTAAAGGTTGCAGCTCTGCTGTGAAGACAGGGAGACAGATCCGCCAATTGAAGATGCATCTGCACAGGGGACTGATCCCAAAAACACACTGGATCCAGTGACTGGTGACTGAGGCCTTTATGATGGAGGACTCGCCTGGATGTGGCCGACTTCTGCTCCCTGCGGCCAGGGCCTTAGCTGGTGTTTCAGCTTTGGAAAAGTCTCAGCACGTGGAAAAGCTTAGGGCGCCTTTAATCTTACTTGGGTTGAAAATGATATCAAACCAGGAATAGTGTGCACATCTTCGCCTCGCCTGCCGTATTCCTCTCCTGCTTCTCCAAGCTTTGACCTCACATAGTCTCATTCATTTAGATTCAACAGCTTGCCATGGTGAGCCAGGGTAGCAGGTTGCTGGAGCCAATCCCAGAGTGCAGAGGCTGGTTGCCGACCCGCCATAGGGAACGCAGTAAGAGCCAACCACTCCTGCAAACACTGACTTGCATGGACAATTCCAAGTATTCGCCCTGGATCAGACTGGACCGGACACCGTGGTGCTGCTGGAGATTCTTCACAATCATAATTAAATCGTGAGTCGACAACTGTGTCTAAAACATTTCCAACGAGTCTCTTGAGCCTCCAACTCAGTGCAGAAAAAACATAAAACAACTAGTCAGGAACGGAGCTTCTGCCAGCTCATTGCACAAAAGGAAAGGAGAAGAAGAAGAGAGGAGAAGGAGGATGTGCTAAAGACTGACGCCAGCTCCACAGACAGAGCGGAGCAAACAAACAGACGCACATTCACACTCTTCCAAGTGTCTTCTCAGAGTCTGATTTGTGCACCTGAATTCCTTGGCAAGTAAGACTGAGGCTGCGCTGAGTAACTGCTGACTTGTAGCTGAAGTGAAGGCTGTCTGGCAGATTGCTGAGCCCAGAGGAACGAGGCATACCGTAAGGCCGCGGGGGGAAGAGCAGTCAGTGTCTTTACCGTCTCAGTCGCGTCCTTCTGAGGCAACGGAATGATTTAACAATCAATGGAGGCTGACCTTCCGGTGTCACGTTCCATCCTGAGCTGGAGACTGGAACATGCAGATTCACGGGAGGGAATAGATGTGTATGGTAGGGTGTCTTGACGCTCACAAATCAGTTCAAAATCTGGATTACAGCACTGCGAGAATGGTGTTCTCACATTTGTGTGTGAAAGAAAACTCAACAAAGATTAATGGATGAAGCAGACAAGAACATTTCCGACATATTTAAAACGTCTCAGTAGGTAAGAAGGGTGAAGACAGCCAGGTTCATAGATGTGGCGTGGATAGGGAGTGAGGCGAAGGTGGAGGAGGGAGGCGCATAATGGTGATTTATTCAAAATAAATGCCATGAGGACATGTGCACCTCCAAGAAGCTTCCCCCCATTATCTTCAGAAAAGCTCCGCCTTTTCTAAAAGTGTTGTTTTGGCAGGTAAACAAACTTGAAATATGAGCTGATAGTTCCTGTTGGTTGCTGACTGCTGAAGATTGGAGCTGAGGTTTGTGCATGTGTGAGAAAACGCTTGCGATTTTTCTGACTAAAAAAAGTGCACCATCTGTATTAGGTTGTGGGCATACAAACAAAAACATCTTTTTGTGTTCTCAGTTTTCAACAGAAAGTTTTTGCTGTCTTCTAATGCAGCCTTGGAAACAGTTAACTCTGCAGAGTAAGATGGAATTTGGCACTTGTGGTGAACAGGAAAAAGTAATAGGAAGTGACTGAATATGCTGATTTAAGGGGGTTGTTTTAGGAGACATTAACGTGCTAAAACGCAAGGCTTGGGGGCAAATCTAGGCCGCACAGTCATTCTATTGGGCCCTCTAGAGTATTTTTCTCACTCAGACTGAGTCTGAAATTGTGTGTGATTGGGTTTGACATTGTGAAACAACACATCCTCACTGACTGTAGTCAAGTGGAAGTTGCCACAGGCTTCAGCCTTCTGTGTCGCATGCTGACACTGGTGTTTCCATGGCATCCAGTGTTTCCCCTTCAGTGGCGTTTCTTGACGTTCTTCGAAAAAAGGATGGAGTTAAGATGAAGACGCGAGGGGTGACAATCTTGTGCTCTTATCGTCGTGATTTTACTTGGTATAAAAGTGTTGGGTCAATGAGGTAGATGAGGCTTCGTGAAACAGTGTCCTTATTTTAAGAGGCCGCCATGTATGGACTTTAACAACTAATTCAATGAATCCTCACATCAAAGCTAAACCAAGAGCGCCACCTAGAGATCTCTGAAACTCAGGACACTGTTTCATCAACCCTGCAATACTGTTTCATGATACCTCATCTACACATCACTATGCCAACAGTCCAGCTCATGATCGTACTACATATGTACAACAAATACATTTCAGTTTTAAGAGTACCACCTTTAGGAGCTTCACCCCAAAGGTTATCCCTTTAGGAAAACCTTTAAACCTCCTTGGAATCTAAAGGTTAATGCTTAAGGTTGACTTCTGCGTGAACATTGGTCCAAAATCCACATGAAGGCTGCCAGTAGCTGCGCCTTATGAGTGAGAATGTGTTTCCTGAAACTCCAACAAAGGACTCGATCACCACTCAGTCATGCTGCAGAGAGAAGTCAGAATCACTCAACAGCTACTATCACAGTATATGCAGTATTTTCCGTTGCCAAATGACTTGAATTTAGGTTAAAGACAAGCAGGTGGAAGTAGGGGACACATGTAATACAGAAATTGAACTGGAGTGTCTGAGAGCTGCGAGATTCTTCACCCAACAACAGAAGTTAAAGTCGTCACACGCATGTTGGTGTAGTTTGTCACAATCCTTCCTGGCATGGACAAACCCTCACTAATGGACAAACACTTTCCCTGCTAAACAAATGATCCCCATTAGCAGAGCCGCTCGGCGAGAGTGAGACAGGCACGTAGAGACCCGGAGGTTTAAGATAAGTGTGGTAAACATGACGAGGATCAGAGGAGAGATGTACGTACCAAACAGTGATGAAGAGCGTTCGTCTTATCGTCTGGAGGGCTGAGTCTGGCGAGACAGCCAAGTGCTGCGGAGCCTGCTGAGAGAGAGCAAATGTGCATTATCATCCATCCATCACTCACTCATCACTCAGTGGCTTACTTACTCCCAGACACACGCGGCTCAAACATGGATGCTGATACAACCTAATACGCGCACTTAACACCAGGCTGGATGCGAGCGAGACACATTTATCTCCATGCAAGTGTGTGGAAACCATCCTGAGTGCATCAGTGTGTGTGTGTGTGCGCGGTGGGGAGGGGGAGAGAACGTGATCCGCCGGGTTTCAGGTCAAAGCCATTCTGTATCAAATGATTGGCTCATAATCTGATTGACAGACAGACTCCCGCCACCCGTCTCCCTCCGCACGTTTATCTTCCTTTTGGCCTCAGTCTCATTTTACTTCCCGCTCACCTCTTGTTTGGCCGACGTCACCTTTGCAGCGCTGCGTTTCTGTCTCGCCGCTAATGATGCAAACACAGCATCTGTTTAGCCACACAGGGCTGAGCAGCCCGTCTCACTGTGGAGCAGGCACAAAGAAGATCTACAGTGAAGTCACCATTTCAGACCTGAGACAAGGAACGTTGGCTTGTTGTTAGAATGAAGCTGTAGTTCTGAGTGTGACTTGTTTGTAGTGCTTTTTTTTTAAACCCTAAAACCTTCAGTCTGTCACACACTTTTATAAAACACGCTCGAAAAACTTTTAATAATGTTTTGTACACTTGTAGGCGATGATTTTTGTTCCTCTTGAGCACTGTGCTCAGAGGCCACTGACAGGCATTTTATTTTATTTTATTTTAATGCAATAAATTATTAATAATTTCTTTTTGAGTGCACATTTTCCAAAGCACTTTCCCAGTTGTTGGGATCCCCACTGACCACAGCAATGATTCTGATTCTGATCTCACACTGTCAAGTGCTAACCATGAGGCAGCGACCTCGCCTGTCTCTCTCTCTCACCCTGCCAGACCAACAACAACCTGACTGAGATCTGACAAGAGTATGGCTCCACACAAACAATTTGGTCGTGCACACTTGTATTTCAATTTCTCCTGTGGCACCTCGCCGTCAGTCCAACTTATCGAGTCGTTCAGTTAGCTATGCTAATGTAGCATGACGCGCTCTGCCATCCTGTCAGAGTCAGCGGTTCAGATTTCAAAATGTGCCCTACATGACACTGTTTTTCTTTTTCTTAATCCATTATTTAATGGACCTGAGCTCAACTTTACATTAAGGATCACACTGTTACCATTAATAAAGTAATTACTTGCTTATTGACTGTTGGTATCAGCAATTTTGGAGGGAACTTGGACCTTAAAATGGTTAATACCTGGTTTACTTGCTGCTAATACACATTGTGATATATGACCGTGTGAGTGAAACCTCAAATTTGCATGTATGTCTCCAGGACCCAGAGACGTGCAGGTTGGATCAGAGCCGACCCTTCTCACCCTGGTCATGGACTGTTTGTTCCTCTTCCCTCTGGCAGGAGGCTGCGGTCCATCCAGACCAGAACCTCCCGTCACAGGAACAGCCTTTGTTTATTTTATTTTATTTTATTTTATTTTATTTTATTTTATTTTATTCCAAAACACTTTCCTAGATGGTGAGATCCCCACTGATGGCAATAAATTTGATTCTGATTCTGATTTAAAAGCAATTCATACTCACATTTATCTCAACAAAAAAACAAAAAGTTCATTTCATGTGTTGGTGCGTCAAGGTTTTCGACCTCTAAAAGATGCTCATGCTCTGTTTTGAGCTGAGCTCCTCTGCTAGAAAGAGGCTAACAGTGGCTACTTCCTGTTTTTCATGTTGTGTTTTCCTCCTGTTTGGTTTAAAAAAAAAAGCTTTTAAAGCATTATTTTGCAGTTAAAAAGTGATAAAATGAGAATAGAAACAACACAGGCAGCACACTCTGTCCTTTACTTCCCTCTCTTGGTTCCTATATTTCATTCTACCAAGGAGCAATGACCTGAACTTGTGAACCTGTGAGGTCGAGGCCACTGTACCCAATCTGCTGGAGGTGATTGATCTGGGAGTCTGAAATTAGAAATGCTCCAGGTGGCCTCTGGGCATCCAGCCTTTGACCCGCGCCTCCACACCTACAGTTCAGAAGCCGCGCCAGGCTCTGAAACTTAAACACATTTTCCTATGCATTTAAAGACTTCAGGAAAGGCTTGGTCCTCAGCCTCACTTCAGCAGCTGCTGTGTCGCTGGCCGGTCAATATCTCTGTCACACACCAGGGAGGAATCTTTCTGATCCAAAAACATCTGATCAAGCTGATACACTTGAACAGCTATCGGCCTGATCGATTCCCCACAAAGGGGCTGGGGATCAATGCTTTTGGCTTGCAAACCGACCGGTGTCAGCGAGCGGCCCGACCAGCTGTCTGCTTCTTCACGGCGTGTTAATATTAAGGTGTTGTCAGGGGTCCGAGCGCAGACCTCCAGATCTGTGGCCGGCAAGAGAGGGGCCCCGGGCGGAGCTCCCCCGCTGGGCCGCAGAGACAAAGACAAGTGCCTGTGTTTCCAAACACGGGCCCCGCTCATCACCCAGGGGTCAGGGACCCAGAATAATCTGGCTGGAACAGGAGGCCTTACTTTCCCCGGCGCACACACACACTCGCATTTAAGGATTAAGGCTTTGATATGACCCTGCTTAACCCGACAGAGGAATGAATAGCTGGGTGTCACAAGAGAGGGAGAGAGAGTTTTCCGAGGCTTCTGTGTGTCTACATGGTGGGCGAATCAAAAGGGCAATTACGGGGGCATGTGTTGGACGCTTGCAGCCTATTGACGTGAGGAGAGTCGTGCTGATCAAAGCAGGTAAATAAAAAAAGATGGAACCCTGCTCCAGTGAGTCATCGGGAAAGGGTCGGCTTTGATCCTCCAGCTTCAAGCACAGCCCCGTCTGAAAGGCCGCCGACAAATAGAGACAAATCGCCCTTGTGCCTTGCCAGTAAAACAAACCCTCTTTCTTATCGCAGCAAACAGTTAGGATTCATTTTGACTAACTGTGGGGTCTGGAGTCGGAAACATAAATTATTTAGAAGCGGCTGACCTTTTCACCTGTTTATCTCCGCAACTTACTGTGACGAGAAGAGTAATGTCAGGCACAGCCTGAGGGTTGCTGGTGCGCTGCTTCACTGCCCTGAACGCTCGGCAGGGAGCGCTCGGTGCGAAGAGACAGCGCGCCATCTACTGGTTAATAACAAGATTGCAGCTGAGTACATTTATACTTTTTTTTCCCCGCGTCATTTTTGACAAAAAGAAAGAAGAAATAGGTATAAATCCTGATCCTACATAAAAGTTACCAATTTCCACTTCCCATTTCTTTTTGGTGACTTTTAAAAATTCACTCAAACGCAGTAGTTTTGGGCGTTTTCGGTGAGCAAACACGTCGGTGACCCCCACTTAACCTCTCCTCACATGTTAATGTAACCTTCATGTCCTGACACCGTCCCACACATGCTCATAATTCATCATCCATGCTGACTATTACAGATATGTGATGAAGGAGAGGCTTGTAAAATTAACCCCGACTGGTATGTGACTAATGGATGTGCTTCTCTCCACCGAGGGGCCATTTAAAGATGGAATGAGGACCTTTATCAGCTTCTACTTTTCAATGATGCAAAGCAAACGGCGGTGTTATCTCCTTTGAAGACAACTGGAGAACTTATTACCCATAATTCATAGCCAGTGTGCGACCCCCTGACTCTGCAGTGAAGGTGTCAGACTGCTGAATTTTCTGTCCACGTCACGGCTATTTTAGAGCTTCAACTGCTGCAGTACATTATGGGACAAAACACTAGTTATGCGTACAAACTGATCGCGATGAGGTGACCTGGTCCCACTACATTCCAAGTGTGCTCTGTCATCATATTTCAGCTGTATTTGGCTTGGAAATATTTGGAAGAGAAAAGGGAGCTGGGAACATCCCTCCTGCTACGAACAACCCCTGCAGCCTGGCAACAGATAGACACTGGATATGAATAAATGAATGAACTTGTGTTGCTTCTCTCTGTGGAATATTGAAACAGATCACGAATGTAATACGTTCTTATTCATTTCTTGTTCACTGCAGTGTATTGGCAAAAGCACTCTGGAACAAACCACATTATTTGGCTCGTATTTTTGGTTGGGAAAACAACACCCTTTTCTTCCCCCATTTTTTTTGATAAAGAGAGCAATTTAGAGTAAAAATATTCTTCAATCTGATCTTATTTATATTGCTTACAGCCATGTTCAACATTTACAGCACAGGCATGTGTGTCGAGCCCAGTTTGCAAGAGCATTCTGTGATGAACTCCTTGGAAGAGTGGACGGAAGATGCTGCATTAAGGAGGTTGACTTCAGTCTGAGTGGGAGACAATCTGCCTCTATAATGGCGTGGGCTTAAGCAGACAAGTTACCGAGGCGGTGAAAACCCGGTCCATCTGAAATGATCTTGCAGGATCAGCTGTGGCATTGCACGTCTCCCAACCGTGAAGCGCTGCAGGCCCAGAGCCCTTCTAATGAAGGCGCTTATTGATTGGACGCAACACGCGCTCCTGTGTCCTCTGGAGCGTGAGCCGGAGGCGGCGGGTGGGTCGGTCACTCTCACGCAGACGGAGCGGCCAGAGCAATGTCTATGCTAATGTCTATGGTAATAGAAGTGCGGCCGCCTTAAGTCGATTATTGACGCCTTCCCTATAAATGGACAGTTGATCCACCATTGAAGCTTTGTGTGACCCGGGTCAATGGTGAGGAGATTGATGCCAGGGCAGGAGGTCACTTCCATTTTGGCTCCTGCCGTCACAGGAAATGACTTGCGAATGAGATGCTTAATTGAAAAAATAATTGGAAAGTGATATTTCTCACCTTCACCAGAGCAAATGCGGTTTCATTTGGTTTTTCTGCGTTTAAAAAGTTAGCAGCCACGTATAGAGTGGGTGGAAGTGTTGGGTGGGTTGGAGCTGGGGAGGCCGCCGCCCCATGGTGTTTGGACCTCTGGTGCTGCTGATGACAGGTCAAAGTGGAAGATGGCGCAATCACTCTGAAAGGTCTGAATATTGATCGGTGCCACATCAGAAATGCCTCTGATCGGTTCCAATGAAAAAGCCATTTAAACAGCTCATCTTGTTTAGTCTGCCACTCACCTTCAGAAATTCACTTGGTTGAGTGAATGAACAAATCTGTCTGTCTGTCTGTCTGTCTGTCTGTCTGTCTGTCTGTCTATCTGTCTGTCTGTCTGTCTGTCTGTCTGCCTGTCTGTCTATCTGTCTGTCTGTCTGTGTATCTATCTGTCTGTCTGTCTGTCTGTCTGTCTGTCTGTCTGTGTATCTGTCTGTCTGTCTGTCTATCTGTCTGTCTATCTGTCTGTCTGTCTGTCC